>NC_068362.1:3777672-3995172 GCF_020536995.1 Dreissena polymorpha
TGTTATGTGAATCGTGAAATAAGTTCTAAAATGCAGTCCAACACATTGTTTCTGAAACTGGCGTTTTCGAACAAAACATGAGACACAACAAGTTTAAGCAATAACACGATACACTACTCGCGTGACCTACATGTCAACGATCTGACCCGATTGAAGTATTATATCTTTACAACGTCAAGACACACCTACGCGTTGGACCCATAAGGACCCGGTACACAAAAAATCAAATATGATATATAATATATAGACTGTGGTTGGACCAATGAAATCGCTCGTGTGTTTAACATGTCGGCCAGTTGAAATGTATGTAAACAAAGGTTTCAAAAGGCACTGGACAGTTAGCTTTGATGCGCAATTGAAAGCCAATAGCGGTAAGAATGTTTTTTCATGCGTTTTTTATTTATGGTATCGAGGTGCGTGAACTTTGCAGTGGAAACGCCTTATACTCTGCGAAGCTTTCAGCCTTATATCGGTTCTGATCGATGAGGAGTAGGCCACGCGAGTTGTTATGTCTTCGCTTCCGGTTGATGTGAACATGTAATTACCAATGTAGAAATTTATACTTTAAACAGCACATAAAGTCAGGATTAAAGGATTGAGGGTGTGGATAGTGATTATAAATGGACTAATGGACTTGCTGCCAAAATGTTTGTAGACATGTATTTGCTGAAAGAAATGTGTTAGAAGAAATTATTGGAAACGGCAAAACCCTATGGGTGGGGTATAAATTTAATAGGTACTACACCTTTTTACTGTTTATTTATACTATACTTTATTTATGTATACTTTATTGAAGATCGATATGCACAGGAAAGTTATCGCAATTTTAATCCGTCACGCATGAGCAATTTTAGAGCTGAAGTGTACATAAACTAATTATCTTAGCCAGTGAGAAATAAAACGTTAAGGAAAAATACCGCTAGTCTGCGGTAAAGTATAGTGATGCATAAGCGGATACATTCCTCCATTGCGAGCGAGGCTACAAATACAGACTCAAGCCTCTTTGAGAACACAGTTTTTGAAAATAGTAACAGCAAAACAAACGCTAAGAGTAAGAAAAAAACCTCAAAGCCCGATAATAAAAAACAAAAAACTATCGAAACGTATACCGAAAGTGTACCAAGAGAAAACGGTAGTCATTCTGAAAATCATCAAAGAAACTGTTGCGCAGTTAAAAGACAAACTACTTGGGTCAGTTTTCAAAAGGCCTGAAATACTCGAAGGGACTGTCTTTGAGAAAAAGAATGACATTGAATTTTTAAAAACAGAAATACGATCAAAGGACACACAAATCGAAAAGCTAACAAGTGAAATCCATGCAACAGTGAACGAAAAAAATAAAGAATCGAACATATACGAAGAAATTGCAAACACCGCTGAACAATATAGCAGGAGAAATAATTTGAGAATGGCAGGTGTCCCCGGTGACCAAGACCGACAATCTTCGATAGCTGTGACAACCCAGGTTGTCTCCCTTGTAAACAGGTACCTGAACATTCCGATCAATGAAAGCGACATAGATATTGCACACAGGCTGGGTAAATTCAAACAGGGGGGAAAACAGACCTGTAATTATTAACGATGACTTGACCAAATTAAATGCGGAAGTGCTTTCCTCGGCGCGACTTAAGGATCCTCAGAACGTAGTAAGGGCGTGGTCCTTCGAGGGAAGCATATATGTTCTGTTCAAGGGAAACCAGCAAGCAGTGCAAATAAAACATGCTGATTACAAAAGTTGGCTTGAAAAATCATGGCCAAAAAAGCTATTCCCAAAGCGTCGAACAAGTGCACAGTGGGAACCAAAAACATTCGCCGCAAAAGCGTAACTAAGTTGTAAGCATACAATGTGTGCGAACGATACAGTACCTAATCAATAGGCGATTACGCCGGTTTAAATTGTACTCTTTGACCTTTTTTTACAAATTGTTCGTGCTTCTATAATTTCAATAAACGTGTACATTATGTATAAAATAAATTGAGATCAATAGAGGCAAGGTAACTCTGCTAACTACAAGTCAACTCTTTCTATCTCCATTGGCAAACCGTTTTGGTGTGACTTTTTTCCGTTGTATAGAAAAGCTTCACCCCTATTTATAAATTTACCATAATTATAATCAAAATAACAAGAACTATGTTTAATGATGTTTTTCTTCATTAAAGGACTCAAATAATACTCCAAATCATGTCATTGTATTTTGTGAATTACGGTATAAATGGAATATAATCGCCGTTTTTTTTGTCATGTGGTATGTAAAAGGCTCTGACTAATCTATTTTCAAAGATGCATTAATACTATACTCATAAAGATGGTACTACATATGTTTTTGATCATAGTCATTGTTAATAAAAGTTTCATAATCAATAACTATACAGTTCTTGATTTCGCTAAAAAACACAAGTTTTTTTTACTCTATTACCGTTTTGCTTGTTGTTGTTTTTCAAATGATGTTTTTTCCCAATAAATTTTATAAAATTATAGATAATGCACAAGTATCAGGGTTTTTTTCTCAAATAGACATTATAAATTAGAGATCATACATAAATACCAATGAAACAATATATCCTAAAAACATTTTTACAACAAAAGCAAAAAAACGTAACAGGTTCATATAAACATGTACATTATACTATAATGCGCATACTGCACTACTGTCGCCAATCACATACTAGATCTGTACTGTTCAGTAAATTTTAAGTAACTGAAACCACAATTCAATTTTATTTACATAGTGACATGTACTTTTTGTAATAAAAAACCTAAATACAATATAATATATTTGTTCTTATGTACATGGAAAAACTAAAACGTTGAATTAACAACTTAATTTTAGCTGTTAATTTGTTGAGTGACTCTTATCGCTGTTACATATTGTCTCAAATAAAAACAGGTTCCACATAACACATTAATCAACTTTTATTATAACAATTCGTATGTAAATAATGCCTCATTTTCGCCTTCGACTGAAGATTAATGTGTTCATGTGCAAGATAAGCATTGAATTAATTAATATTCAAATTGTCAACCTTCTGAAATCCCAATAATCGCACCAGAAATTGTACCATATATATTATTAGTGTTTATTTTCTTGCTTTTAAAAATACTATTACACTTAAAATAAAGTACCAACCGTTGTTGTATAAGTGTGCACTGCTATTATGCCGTTTCTTGTCTCCTTAGTTGAATTTTCATACCAATATTAGTTTGTTACTAATAAATTTTTGTGTATCTGAACTAAAAACTGTTATGATCTAGTTATGATCTAGTGATGTGTATTTTCAATATGTTCAAAACTGCCATTTGTTAAATGTAAATTAATTAATGGAAATGATGCTTAGTAGCAACACTTAGTGAACAAATATCTGTCATAGAAACACTTATTGAAAATAGTTAAATTAATATCGGCATATCTAGTTAGTTTTGTAATGATAAACTGTGTGTACTTGCACTAAAACCACACAGGATCTAGTGATATTCAATTATGTTGAAATTATTTTTTGTGAAAATGTTAACTCTAAAAATTTGTTTTTAGTAACAACTTTTAGTAAGCAAATATCTTTCAATGCGGTCTTATAAACACTTATTGAAAATAGTTTATATTTTTACTCTATATTGTATACTGTTAAACAAACGCTGTTTGTATCTTACTTGTTTATGTTAATGCAGACGTTCATTATAACATTTATATATTTACAGTTTATACTGTTAAACAAATTAGATTAAGCAGGGAAAAAACTATTTCTATGCTAACATAAAAAAAATCATAGTAAATAAAGATAAAAAAAATACAAAATCTGTACAGTGCATAGATAATATGAAGCTGAGCGAAATAAATATACCATCTATATTTAAAAAATCCTGATGTTTATTTAACTACACATCTTAAATATTTTTGTACAAAACAGCTTAAAATAACTACGTTTTTTTGTGTCCGGTAGAAACTTATACTGGTAACACTAGTAATATAGCAGTACATTGTATTCAACAAAATGTGATGTTTAGATAAAATAATCTACATATTTTAAAGACTTTTTTAACTGCTTTAAAAAAATCAATTTTCAACTTGATATACTTGAGCTTGTTTTATTACTTACGTACGACTTATAACTTTCTGGAAACTTTTGTAAATCAGTAAGCTGATACCCGTACTACCATACTATTGTTAAAGTTAAAACATTGGCCTGTGTGCTGTTTACTTCTTTGTTGTTGTTGTTGTTTTTTTTGTTAGCATTTCTCTTAAGACATTTTACATCATAATAGCGTTATTTTTTTATCGTGTTGTTCATATACAATATGATTGTAGATATATGTATTATGTCTAGATACCTATCTTTTGGTCTTTGTTTCTTTTGCAATATTGTTGTAACCTTTGTAACTAGAATGTCTGTAGGATGCTGTACAAATCACCGTTTAGACTGTAGATCATTAATTTTAAATTTTTGCCTTTGTTTACAAACGGTACTAACAGCAAACTAGACTGGCGCAAAAAAATACCATTTACTTAACTATCATTTTGTATGAGTATTAACATATGTACTCTAAATGTACAAGGGCTTAATAACAAAGACAAACGCACAAAAAATTTCAAATGGTTAGACGAAAAACAATATAATATATGTCTTTATCAGGAAAGTCACCTAACACTTACCTTAGCAAAAACCTTGAAAAACGAATGGGACGGAGATATTTATCTTAGTGGACAACACACAAATAAACAAATAATCGCTTTTTTGGTCAAAACTAATACAGGGATAACAGTGGATAACTTTAACGAAATAATAATTGGCAGACAAGCAAGTATAGATTAAAAAATACACGAAACACAATTAACATTAATAAACGTTTACGGCCCTAACATAGATGAATCAAAATTTTACGGAACACTGCAATCCTACATAATAAGAAACCAAGATAAAAACATTATAATCGGAAGTGATTTCAATATTGTTCTTAACCCATTATTAGATAAAAAAATGGAAACCTTTATACTCACTCAAACAATAGAAACATGTTGAATAACATAATTGAAAACTACAATTTAATAGACATCTGGCGTACAGTAAACCCGAATGAGAGAAAATTCACCTGGCACTCAAACACAAAACCAACAATATTTTGCAGATTAAACTACTTTTTAATATCTGAGTCACTTTGCAATATAATTGACGCATGCAACATAAAACCAGGTTTCATGACTGACCACTCGCTAGTTGAACTTAAACTACATTAAATACAACATGAAAGAGGCCCAGGATACTTTAAACTTAATAATAGCATCCTATTAGATACACACTATCAAACACAAATAAAACAGGAAATAACCAATACAAATCAAAATAACATAGATGCAAATCCAAACACCTTATGTGAAATAATTAAAGGTAATATACGTAACACAACAATAAGATATACATCATTTAAAAAAAACACACACAAACTTGAAATTGAAACCACAAACTACATTGAAAAACTTGAAAAACAGTTGCATGAAACAAACACAAATGATACCACCGCCATTTTTTTTAAAAACCTATTTATTTAAGCTCGATTGCGTAACAAGCCTAAGCTTATATAAAACGCTCTCGAGTCTGTTTCATTGGTGTCTATGGGAGAGATCTAAAGAACGCTCCCACAGTGGGGATCGAACCCGTGACCTCCCGATCGCTAGGCGGACACCATATCCACTACGCCACGGCGATCCCATACCACCGCCATTGAACATGAAATTGCTTTAAAAAAAACAAATATTAGAAGGAATCTACCATACACACCTCAATGGCGTAATACTTCGAGCGCGAGCACAACATGTTGAACAAAATGAAAAAAATACAAAATACTTAACAAACATTGAAAAACGTAGAAGCAAACAAAAATACATATAGGAGTCAATGGCAAAGACATAACAAACAGAAATCAAATACTAGAAGAACAACGCCTATTTTTCGAAAACTTATACAAACGAAAGAATGTCGAAAATAACACCCTTTTTAAAAATACACATCATGCTTTAAATGAAGAGGAAACACCATTATGTTACGGATTACTGACTGAATATGAATGTGGATTAGCTCTTAAAGAAATGCAAAATTACAAAAGCCCGGGATCTGATGGCATCACAATCGAGTTTTATAAAATATTTTGGAACGATATTAAAACACATTTAACTAAATCACTAAATTATTCATTTAACAACAGAAGTTTAACTGCGCTTCAAAAACAAAGTATGATATCACTAATTCCAAAACCCGGAAAAAACTTAGAAACCTTGTCAAACTGGCGCCCGATAAGCTTACTGAACAATGATTATAAAATAGCAACTAAAAATATAGCAAACAGAATAAAAAAATATTACCATCAATCATTTCAAAATCTCAATCTTAAACTTAACACAAATAAATGTACTGTGCTACGAGTAGGTAAATTAAAACAAAGTAATGTCCATCATAAAAAGAAATGAAATTCATTTGGACATCAGATGAAGCCACCACGTTAGGAATTACATTTACAAATAATGAAAATGAAACAGTGCTAAAAAACATACTGCCTAAATTACAGAAATTTAAAAACTGCTTAAAATCATGGCAACACCGTAAACGGAAAAAATCGGAAAAAACACGGTGTTGAAAACGTTTGCATTCCCTAAATTAGTTTATGTACTTACAGTTCTCCTAAATCCACCAAATGATATTATTAACGATATAAAATCAGCAATATTTAATTTCATATGGGACGGTAAGCCTGATAAAATAAAACGAACTCAGTTAATTCAATCTGTAGAAAATGGAGGTATCCAATTAACAGACATCGACTCATTCTTGAATGCAATCAAGTGCAGCTGGGTTATAAGATACCTAGATAATACCAATACGAGTAAATGGAAATTATTCTACCAAAAAATCCTAAAACAAATATGGTGACTCCATACTTGTTCTATGTAACATCAGCAATATCATTTTGCATGAAATTGCAAACGAAAACATATTTCTATCTAATGTTTTATCGGCATGGACTAATGTTACTCATAATCTATAAACCCAAATCAACAGTAAAATTATTTTATGGAACAATAAGGACATAAATTCAAACAATAAGACTTTCTATAAACACTGGTTAGAACAAAACATTAAATATGTCGACCAATTGTACGATTACAGAATAAAGGACTTCTATTCTTTTGAGAATATATGTTATATATACGGAATACCTTCAAGCAATTTCCTAATGTATTACACATTAATTAAAAGCATACCCATACATATTAAATCTACAATTAATACAAATAACACACCATGTACTCAAACATCATTCACGGAAAAGATACTTGCAAAACAAAACAAAACAAACAAAATATATTACAAACTACAAATTAAACACCCAGCGGAAAACTCAAAGATTCAAAATAAATGGCAAAGCCTTCTTCGAGAACAAGAATTTAATTGGAAACAAATATTTATCATGCCATATAAAACAACTATAGATAGCACACTGAGAAATTTTCAATATAAATATTTCCATAGAAGAATAGCTACAAATAAATATATTTTTAAGTGCAACCTATCCAACAGAAATTTATGTGATATATGCAGCGAACACATTGAAACAATAGAACACCTTTTCTGGGAGTGCAAACATATTCAAATTCTATGGAACCAGTTAACAACATTTCTAGAGAATCAACAATTAAAATTAAAACTGTCTCTCTTAAATATCAGTTTCGGTGTGAATACTTTTTAAATACCAGAAATTAATCACACTGTGAACCACATTATCATTTTAATGAACTATTTTATATTCAGCATCAAATACAAAAAACAAATACCTACTTTAAACTGTTTTATAAACTTTTTAAAACTAAAGATCCAAATTGAAAAAGAAATAGCCCTCAACATCGATAAACTTCATATTTTTTAACAAATATGGAAACACATAAACGTTCATAACCCAGTCCAGTTGTCTTCTACCCAACTCTAAGCAACTCATCTATAGTATTGATTATTACATTTAAAAATAACAATATACATCACAGGCAACCAAAGCAAAAAAAAACACAGTATATACTAGCACATCATGTATAATATGTGTTTGACATTATTTCTGCTGTATTATACCACTTTTGTTCTTGCTTATGCACATATTTACATTGCAAGTTTTATATTGAATTTTAAAAAAATCGTGTAATTTCCTAAAATTTGACCCACCATTCGTAAAACTATTACAAGATATGTACATTGCCAGAAGGGAAATTGATTTCTGCGTTGACTAAGACCAAGTTCGTGAAAATCGCTACAAATTTGATGAAGTAATGGCTGTTCAAAGCGATGCACCCTGTTTTCGGGTCATTTCGAGTGGAAAACCTTGTTATATATATATACTTGATAGTAAATTTCTTTTCAGAAAGTTGATTTTTCGTTAAATTTGATTTATGCTTCATTCAAAATGATGTTTTCACTATTTAATATCATAGCCACACGCTAACCACCTGTGCGGTCAAGTTGTTGAAATGAATGATGCTTCTACTTTTAGTAGGTCAGGTCGATTTACATTGTCATTGATATTAATATTTAATGAAACGTGTGCACTAAATTAATCAATATTCATGTTGACAATAAATACAATTTTACTTCCTAACGTCAAAAATATTTTGCCTGTAGTTAACAAAATACCGCTAAAGTTACGCATTAATTGGCTCAGGTGTGAGCGCTGATCCCATAATATTACCTTTAAATATACGTACGCATTGGCGGAATAAAACCTTTCTAGCAAATTTTTAATTAATTTTGCGAATTTTTCTTTCAGATGAACACTTAATATTAGTTCCGTTTGATTAATTCGCTTGATTAAAGGTGAATAGTTTCAGAGTAATACGAGTATTAAACTGTTTTTGTTTAATGCACACGAATTATGTTAAACATTCTAAAAAAATTGCAAACTATACATGTAGTGGGTGTGGGAGCTGGGGCACATAGTTAATCAAATCAATGGAGTTTTATATCAATTTAATTAGAGACCTAGACCAATTTAGTCCATGGCAGGAAAAGACCTAAACAAAACAATGACAATAGTTTACAAACAGAACAATACTACGAAATATGAATGATATTAATATCACAATAATTAAACTTATTCGCACACATTTCATAATACAATCATACAAAAAGTTCAATAATTGATAACAGTTAACAACTCACAAGGTTGGAACAAAACCACGAGGATGAACTTGCGTCCACTAGACGGTCTTGGCGTGGTCAGTAATATCATAATAAAATCAACAGTTACATTTAAATGACCAATGTCAATTTTGCATTACATCAATTCCTTATTATGATTGGACATAACTATTTCATTAGCCTACATAAGTGAAAGAACACGAGAGAGAGGGCAGTCTTTCCACAAAAAAACTGAATGTATGTTATATGAAAAGGGAGATAATAAATAGATCTATACTACATACAGACTGTGACTTTTGGGATCTTGTTCAGCGTTTGCTTTCCTACATTGCAATAAAATAAATTAGTCACTATAGATTCACTTGTCGTCAATAAACTGTAAGTTTTTAATCGAACTGTGATGACGAGAGTGTCATTTTTACTGTGATACAAGTCTGAACTATGATTCGCTTCATGCAATATCGTGAGCCTATTACACAAAAGCGAACTCACTCCACCATTCAAACTTCGTTTTTAGAGTCAGGCAGTGTAAGTTATCTCCCATTGATATCTAAATAACAAAATGTTATATTTATGCCTGGCTTGTATTTATTACGATTGAAAGTCTGTTTCAGGATGTGTAAATGGGTGTTAACGTTTTTTAAATTACTACTTTAAATGAAATATCAAATTTTGATGACGAGAGTGTCATTATTCATCTTATAAAATTCTTAATATGATTCGCTTCATCCAATATCGACAGCCTTGTACAAAAAGCTAAATCATTCCACCATGCAAACTTCTACTTCTGAGTCGGGATGTACATATACAAGTCATCTCCCTTAGATAACGAAAGTGTATATGTAACACACTTATTTCCGTCAAAAAGAATCAACGTTGTCTAGTGAATTTTGAAACAAATATTTACATTCAAACTGGTGGGTACATTTATTAATTCTACAATGAAGCATAATAATATTAACGAAATTCTATGCTGCAACAAACATCAATTATTAACATGATCCGATGCGTTCAATAAGAAACTTAGCTCAAATATTTTCTTGTAAGCTGAGCATGGTTGGACCATCGTGTTAATCTTGATTCATAAATTATGATAATGAGTATCGTTACGCCCGCACAAATAGTGCGAGTATGTGTCGATTATTTTTTAATGTATGCGACGAAAAAGAATGTCTACTCAATGCATTCTTCTTGTGTTTTGCTTGTGTCTGTCATAGTTCAACACAGTCTCAATACCATTTATTAGTATGTTGATAAGAACACGTAACATAAAATAGTGCGCACGAAACGTTAATTGCGTAGAAGGTTCGCATTCAAACAAGAAGTGTGTGCAATAATAAAGGACTAACCAAGGGACTAGGTAAAACTAGCTTTATTTTAGCTTTATGAAAGAACATGCGATGCTTCAAATTCTGAATGCAATTTGTTTGTAACAATTTCAACATAACATGTTTTATAGATTGCGTAGCTTACCACGATTTCCACTTTCTTAACAGTTTAAAGTCAAAATGACTCTACGTAATGTATAAAGCTTTCAAACGTGAAATCCGAGTTTAATCTAAGCGCATTATTACTGGCTCGATAGAAAAAAAACATGCGAGTTTTGAAATTTGGACTGCAATTCGTTTGTGTCAATTTCAAATTCAAGAACTCACATTCAACACTAAACTACTAGTTGAAAAAGCATGATCCTTTCCTTTTTGCAATGATACTTTTGTTTAATACAATTTTGATCATTCAGTACGTGAATTTATTAAATGAAACTGTCTTAAAAATGCCGCACGTATAGCCGAAATACTAACGTAAATATTATTTTAATAACGCATTCAAAAAAAAACAACCAGTTAACAGTTACCACAATGGCATTAGACTTTAACATGTGCATACACGGGTATTGCTATTTTGAAAGAAACTCGGCTTGTAGATTTTGAGACATGAGTTATAAGTGGTTACCCTTTCAATTAGCAAGAGATCTTTGACCGTTCGACTAATGGCAAAACACACGATAACGCATGATGCACTAACATTATTGTGAATAATCAAACTGAAACGTCTTTGAAAAGAAACCGGTTTAATCCTTTTTGAAATCATAAATGACATCGCACTTTATTATCATGACTAACACTAATAACTAACACATTTATACATACAAAGAAGCTTTGCAATTTAAATTGAAAAGTATGCGCATTTTGTTTAAAAGTAAATCCAAGTAGCATCTTAAATTAAAGAAAAAGAGATGTGCCCCAATTAATAACGCAAATTTCATAGCCCTTGTTTAACTGCGTTACTTATCTTACCAAAAGCTGAGGTATTTAAGATTGTTATGTGTACTCGCAAGCATCATGTGCGAACAACAGGCAGTTCGCGGCTACTTAATGGTAGATGATTGCAGTTTTTACAAGTTCTGTTGTTGTGGTTTTTTTCAGGCAGAATTTTCAGCATGACTGAACACTACATGACATGGAAAAGTGAATTTGATCACTGGATTGTTTTGTGGACAAGTGCCGCAGATCACTTAAGGGAACTTGAGGACGAGACAGAAACTCATCACGTTTTAAATGTTCTCGTTGACATGGCTGTGAGAGCTCGTACCACACAAGACTGGGTAGAATGCTGGGAATATTTTAAAAACAAAATCCATCGCTTCTGCGTGAGTTACGATCAGGCAAATGCCGGGTATTTGGAGAAAATCATTAACTGCATTGACGGATTTACCCCAATGCCACAACATCTGACGGAGTTACTCAAACACAGAGTTGAATTCTGGCGTCCGATTCTCCTAAGTACTGCAGTGTCGGATCTAGAAGGTATGTATCGCATAATTAATGATTCATACACGTTTTGTTATCAATGCATGCAAGTATTTACGCGTTCAGTGTTCAGTATCGTCCGCCTTGATTATGCCTACATATCGCTTTGTGCTGTAAGCTAAATACACTATTACTCTGATATACGTGTTGCAGTTTACATTACACATTGCAGTAAAAGTGTTTAAGGACAAGAGGACATCGTTACAAGTGTGGTTATGACATTTTGTCTTTTAAGGGGTCATCCAGGCAAGGATTGGACAGATCTTTTTCATTCGTCGATATTTTAGAGGTGAGTTGCAACATATATGCAAGTACACCTGTACATTTGGGAAAAAAAATATTGCTGCGAAACGAAATATGGGCAATAGAAGTGCTCTTGTCCGTTAATGCAATTAAAACGAAAAAACGATATATACTCTATAACGGATAGATTTTGCTTGATTGTCGGATCCCTCCATTATTATATAACTCCCATATACCATAAAAAGGATAAATATTGATATGTGCTTACATTTCGTCAGAAGCCATTTCGATGTTTAGCAGAAGACACGGTCCGTGTCAGCCATAGGAACATTTATGTATGAGTTCCAAATTCTGTCAAGCCACTTCGCGATTGAGGATTTTACTTAAATGAATCTTGCTATTTGCGGAGGATAAATTTGAGTTTTGGACTTAATATTTTCAGGACTTAGGACGTTTGATTCAAATATTATGCTTATTTCATTTTACATTGAAAGTACATATTGTGTTGGTATTATATCACACCTCTGTCGCATATAGGGTTAAATATCCAGGTTGCGGAAGCCATGCACGTAAAAAAGCAGGCACGGTTTGTATAGAAAAGGCATAAAGTAATGCCCTTGATGAATGCAATTATGTGTTGATATTATTCGATCATATCCCTATCATTGTTGTAGTATCATATTTGCTATATAATTTTGTTTACTTCACATGCCATGCACATTGATATTTAGGCACGACAATCGTATTATAAAACGACGCATTATTCAGCATAACTCCACGCGATGTGTAAAAATTTATATTTTCTCCTTTCCAGGTCAACTTGGCCGTCGCAGAGAAGCAAGATGTACATCATGCCCTCCCCGGAATAATAACCACACTTATTAGAAAACCACTGTTGCACGGAATAATAATGTTCAGTGCATACGCATATTCATTCAAAACTATTATTGGGCTACACAAGGATTTATGACATGCATATTATATGTTCGTTATGCACGTATATGGATGCTTGTTTACACAGTCTTAAGGCTTAAATAGGTATAAACTGCTTAATGTGTTGGAACATTCGCAGTTTACATTGTTTTTAGTTAAGGATTTATATTGTATTGATGTTATTATCCGTGCAACAGTAGTTTCCTTATACGTGTTCAAATAGATCACTCGATGTTTGTAACACTATTGATTGCATAGTGTGCTTGTGAAACAATATCTACTTTCATGCTTTAAAATGAGTTGTGTCATTGCATATATATCTTTGGAAAAACTTTTTATAAGTATTTGAATATAAATACTGTAATCATAGTACATGTACGTAATTAAAATTGTTAATGAACTGTTAACGGTATATGTTTTCATATGTAAATGTGTAGATGCATTCAACTCAAGATTAATGACATTTTAAAAATATCCAAACAATTAAATGTTCAATTGTTTCTTTGTTTAAGCTTATTTTCTTAATCGCTAAATCATTGTAAAATGTAGTCTAAAATTGAAACTTGAAGCACATCTCTCTGACCATGTATGTGACGTTTGGAGAAGTTGCACAACTGATTAAACTGCAAAGCATCTTCATCCTCCATACGAGTGTGATTGACCAAAGGCATTCAAATGCCACACGACACGTTTACTTATTGCGTGTTTGAATACATATGGGTCTATTATAATAACTTCCAGCATCTGGATTTCTTATCATGGTAGTTAAGTGTTTTGTGTCTTCAAAATATGTGTTATTTTGCATAATAATTATCTTGATGATTAAAAGTTAAGATTCTGCCTCAATATTTGTTTTTGTTTGGCGATTTATGTGTCAACAAAAGTATTTGTTAACTATAATAGCAGATAACACTTTAATGCTCTATTTGTTTGGACACATATGCGTCAGTTGACTACGTGACTGCGTCTTCAAGCATGGCATATGGTTCAGAATATATTTCATGTATACAATGTTTAATGTTTCACAATATGTACGTTAAAGTTAATTTCGAGCGTTTGTATCCTTAAACAGTTATCCCTATTGCAAAGGAAATAAGTTTATCTTAAGTGTTAACATATTATAGGAAGAAAACAAACATTAAACAATGACTTTGTACGACGTTTTCTTATGACAAGTACGATCAGCATTAACTTAACGTGATATTATGGGTATTTTTCACTGTTAAATTGAGCTGAAAAGAATTAACAGGTTAAAATAGTTAGTTAAATTGTGGCAACTGACCGATTATCTACAACTCATCTTGCTACCAGTTGTTTATAAAAACAATATATTATATTTGATATTTTACATGACTCACCCAGTTTTCTAAATGATCCGTAAAACAAAATTGTGCCTTTGTGTCCTATGAACGAATCTGCATGAAAACTACATTTAGACTCACGTCGTACATCGAATCATTTCTGTCGTCAGTTGTCAAAACGAAAGTACGGTTGATATTCAAATGCATTATTTTTCTATTTCCGGGATATGGTTTTAGAATTTGGATGCTGCATTAACAACTATAAGTGTATATGAAGTGAAAACACCAAAAATAAACAAGGGTTGCGATAGACACCTATAAACATAGCATATACTGTTAGATGCCCATAATATCACTGTAACGATGTTATAATGCATTCTCCATCCATCCAATGCAATTTGAACTTTGTGAAATGTGAATGTCAGTGATTTATAAACATGTTTTCCCGTGTGACGGTAGTTAGTATATTATTTGCACTATATTTATTTTCCACACTTTATCTCAAAATGCGATGCTACCATGTACAGAAATAAAAATGCAACGTAAATATGTGTGAACTTTATTATTTATGTCTTGAATGTTGCTAAATAAATACAAACCGTTAATGAAGGAAATGTCGGTCTTCTTTTGGAATAGTTTACACTTTTTCAACTTTGATAAGCTCTACTTTATTATCATGACGGATGTTACACGCGTGTGCAAACAGGAATGGTTTGTCCGATAAAGTCATTAATCACATGGACATATCCACAGTATCTCTTCAGAAGAAATACACCTCGTATGAACAATGTGCATTACAAACTTGTACATACAATGTATATATGGTAACAATACTAACATTATTAAATTGTTAGAATTGTAAATTGTATAAACAATAATATGCTTCGTTTGATGTCTCCGGTGGGATACCAAAATTAAAACACCGTAACTGAATGAGAATTCACGATTATACTGCAGTGCTAGTAAAGATAAAACGCCTGTGTGCAGTGATACTGCATCTTTACATGTTTAAGGAGCGTACTTGCACGGCATGTTTTCTATGTGAATAAATAATTCTATTAAAACATCAATATTAAAGGAGTTTTTTATATCGACACTTATAACAAACGTTATTGAATCATGAATATAATATAAGCCATCGTTTTTCTCCTTCGTAAACACAACACTGTCTTCATTTTACTTTAAAAATAAGAAATAACTATTTTAAAATAAGTCATTATTAATGGTTGTTTGAAATGCTGAATATGTGGTATAAAGTTTATGCCCTATTTTCTTTAGTTATTTAGAAACGTATACGATTACAGTTGTAACTAGTTATCAGAAACTTCCCTCGCTGTACGTGAAACCCAAAACCATTGTGATCACGTTAAATTTCATATCCGGTGTGAAGTACATATCTTATCTAAAGGGGCCGTCCAACAGATTGGTAAATTGACAAAATTAAAAAAAGTTGTTTCAGATTCGCAAATTTTCGTTTTTGTTATGATATTTTTGAGTAAATAGTAATACTGACCATTTACCATGCTCTAAAATATCCATTATATGCATCTTTTGACGATTTGAAAATCTAAAATTATAAAGCGTCGTGCGACGCGAAACGGTTGAATAATTGTGAAAGTTCTGTTGTTGTAGTTATATTTTGGGGGACTACGAGGATTGCTTATAGAGGTCAAAAATACATCTGCTGTAAGCATGAGCATGGATGGTCGAGTGATCTAGGCAGGAGACTTTTTACTCAAGGGTTTATTGGTTCGAGCCCGGTTGAGGGTTACTTTTTTTGCTGTATTTAAATTGTATTTTGTTGTTGTTTTTACTAAATATTTTTGAGTCAAATGTTTAAATTATCAATATAAAGCATTTAATGACATGCTTCAATACATGCCAAAATCTGTTGGACGGCCCCTTTAACACGAAAAACGTTCTATATACAAAAGGACTTTGAAACTTGATAACGCAAAGTGTGCACGTGTTTCAGCCGTGCTGATGTATATTTCCATTTTAATAAAAACGGTTATCGATCATATCCTTTGTGAAACTTAAATTTTAAAGTCGTATAATATTTGATACAGTACAGCTAACGCAAAACCAACAAAGTCCGCGGCTACGCCGCGGACAGATTCTTCTGTTAACGTATTTTCGCCGCGTATTTACTCGGCATGATGCCGAGGCACTCGGCGAAATTTCGCGGAGTGACGCCGCGTCTGTTTTTTCCTCGGCATCGATTCGCGGAGTAACGCCGCGTAGATGCGGCGATTCGCCGAGTATAACTATTTACAAATATTGATTGTATACTAATCTATAACACATGTTATCGAAATATAGAAACATACACAGAAAATACGCTGTGCGATTGTTAATATTTCTCTATATCTGCATACATTTAATTAAATTATCAATCGGACGTCATCTGTCAAAACAATTTAGTGTATGTCGATAACTAGATCTATATTGAGTTAAAGTTAACACAGTTAAATCCCGTAGATTATTTCGGAAACGAGACTTGCTTTAAACGTCTGTCATGTCGCCAAAATTGTTGCTCAATAATTTAAAGAAAATAAATGTAGTATTAGATACACATTTTACAACATGTACATGATTCTAGGCTTGTTATTCTTTAGCAAGGCAACCAAAATTCTAAAGATGGCTGCCAGTGCAGCAACCATCTGCGAAAAAAGAGAGACATATTGTTGTTGCTTTGTCTAAGTTATCTCTATAACATTAATATGAGGATAAACAGTGCACCCACATCTCAACCTGTGCTTTGCGACACACTCTTCATAAATTTGAATGGGTTGTGTGCATTTCAAACTTGCGGTATAAAAAGCTATAACATAATTTTGAAAACTAAGATTATGCAATAGCGAACAACTTCAGTGCCTTCAGCGATTTGATATAATGTTTTATTTGACCGTACGATTATTAAACCTTTAACATAACATATTTTTATAAATCTTAAACTTGTAAAAATTCCAAAGTATGTATGTTATGTTCAAATACCCGTTATAAAATAAAAATGGAGCTTGCACTCTGGTATATATTGTTGGGACGCATTGGCCATGGCATGTATTACTAGTATGTATTTGTCTATTGTTGAATATCGTGTACCTTAAACATGATGAACGGGAGGGCTTGTGCGCTTGATATTTCGTTTATGTTAATACACCCAATATTTATAAGACCCATGGCGAACGCCTCATAAGTTTAAATTGTACTTGTGAAATCTGATACGGCTTTGGAAAATCCCGGTCTGTTGCAATCGATACCCCTGCAAAGCTTGTTTTTGTATATAATAAAATAGGTTTGCAAGTACGTCCTTTTATTTTGGGCTTGCTTCTTAAGATTTTGTGAAATGGGAAGAACATATTTGCAATGCCAATTATTTTCAATGAATAACTTAAGTCGGGCAGACATAGCTGATATCTTATTAACTACTTTTATGTATAAAACGTCCGTGTGTAACGCAAATGCTTGATATATATTTGTTATTCAAATTTTCGGAACTGGACATACCGATCGTTAAACTGATACTAGATTTGCACACTCTTAAATAAAGAAAAGAAAATGCCCTACAAGCTGGCCATTATTTACGTTATTGATAATACACTTAAAGTTTTTAGATGTGTATTTATATTCTTTTCCTACGAGACATGGTTTACTGGGATATACACGTAATAGGATGAGTTATTTTATTAAGTGCGATCAGTTATCATTTTCTGTTTGAAACAAGCATCATAAAATCGATTAATTGTATAATAGAAACACATAACATATTTTTATTATATATATTTATAGTTTTGAATTCATGTTGCATTTTATTATGTTTGTTTTTTTAATAAAAAAAGTGTATATCCTATGTACTGCAAATGACATTAAGTCTCGTCTTATTATCTACCATGTTGCACTTTATATAATCGTCTTTTCCATAAACTCATTATAAGTATTATGGATATGTGAATAATAAAGCACAAAAATATAGTACCACATATAAATGGGGGACACACCTTCATATATTGGCAATACACCTCATTCGTTTTCTTATTTCATTCAAAAGTGTAAGCTCCCTTTAACAGGCCTACTTTTATTCCCGCATCATATTACAAGCTTTATGTTTACAGCACACAGCGGTAACATGTTACGAAACTGAAACTAAATTGCATGTGAAAACCCTCTTAAAAATGCAATAATTTATGTCAAGGCCTCAATTTCATTGTGGAAAAGTATACCGTACTTAAGCATGGCTTACGTGCATGTTAGCGCTGAAAACATGACAGTGCGCCGTTAGTTTTCAAACAAACATTTGAATACGTATTGTATCTTTGCAATCTGATACAACGCCCGGGAATGGCGGTCTGATAAAATCAATATCCCAGCCAAGCCTGCTCTACATTAATATATTTTGCATACCATCAGGCTGAATATAGTTTCTTAATTGTCCATGACAACAGGAAGATAAGTATCGAATGTGTAGAATTTCCAACGACTAACCAAGAGAGTATTAACACTTAAAAACAATTAAACAGGTGCATGCCATGGTGGTCTGATGTGTCATTATGCAAGGATATTTAATACGTGTTTCTTCCGATCATATTATTTTCCTGCCATTGTAAATGTTTTGCAATATGCATTGTATTATACATCAAGCCTTTTCAGACAACTATTTGTATGATCAAGAATAAGGAACATTCATGAACAACACGCTTTACATTGTAGTTAAGATCTTTAATCCTGTTACGTGCAAACGCCTATGCGCCATAGTGTGGTTTTCAGTAGTTATGTGAATCACATTATATTACATGTTAACTTGTATAAACAGCCATTGTATTTAAGTAGGTCATGGTTGAATTGATTGCTGAATAATTGCTTGGAGAGGCTTCTTAAGTTACAGGCGCGATTATGTAAATTGATTATTTAAGTCTAAAATAGTGTTCAGGTGATCATTTTCGTCGTAATTTTAAAGCTTTTTGGTAATGCGATCATTTTAAGTGTGGCAGTTAGAGCAGGTATAAATACCAAATATTTCAATGCATATTTTGCCAAAAATCATGATAAAGGTTTACCACTGAAAACTTCACGTATAATTGCCTTCGATACGTATATGTAAGGCAAACGTATAATGGTGTTACGATATCAACCTTTTGGAAGGAACACGCAAGGAATTTTGTAAGAATAATGTAATGACAGTGTTCTTATTTTCTTAACGTAATGTTCAACACATGAATTTGCGGGGTACTGAATTCGCGCTATTTCGATTGCCAATGTGCTTCTGCGGTCTTTATCTTTAATACCCAGTCCATGTGAAGAAAAGCTACTTATTTTTAATCAGAACACTCGTTTAACCCTTTCCCTATCAGCAAAGTGGAAATGGCTATGTGCAAACAGCATAAAACCAGAACAGCCTGCGAGTAACTCGCAGTCTGTTCAGGTTTAATGCTGTTTGCTGCTCATCAGTATCTAATGTTTGTAGATGAACGCTTAAGAACTTGAATCGAGTAAGAAAGGTCTTAAATTAAATATAACTTTCCAAGGGACTTCAAATGCGTGAAAATACGTATCTAAGTGGTAAAGGGTTAAATTGAAGCCTATTATGCTTGTTCGATGTACATGTATACACGTCAGTTCTAATGTTTAGCGGTCCACTTCTACATCTATGTTCAAATGCGGTCGTGATATTGAACATAATCAGCATCATCATCATCAGCAGCAGCAGCAGCATCGGCGGCGGTGGCGGGGCGGCGGCGGCGTCGTTGTCATTTTCATCACCATCATCATCATCATTTGCATATGATACTTCACGTGTCTGAGATATATGTGGTTCCATTAGCTGAAATACAATACTGTTCTGTGAACAGCAGTATTTGGCATACGTACGTGTTTTTTTATGCCCCCCGAAGAGTGGCATGAAGTTTTTGAACTGTCCGTCAAGCCGTCCGTCTGTCTGTCTGTCTGTCCGTCAGTCCGTCCGTCCGTCCGAACACTTTATCATTGGTCATAACTTTTGCAATATTGAAGATAGAAACTTGATATTTGGCATGCATGTGTATCTAATGGAGCTGCACATTTTGTGTGGTCAAAGGTCAAGGTCATCCTTCAAGGTCAAAGATCAAGTATAAGGCTTCAAAGCGGCGCAGAAGGGGGCATTGTGTTTTTGACAAACACCTCTCTTGTTAGTTGTTCGCTTGCGAACAATTAAGATTAAGAGCTAGTTTTGCAAGTCGGTCTGCTCTTAACTACCCTAAGAACGATGACCACCGCATCTGCTTGTGCACACTGATTAGCCTGTTTATGCTTCACCACTGGTACACTGCAGACAGTGAGTGTGTGTATGTAATCAATAGTGTTTAACAGCCTGTGCGACGACATTGGCCAGTTTGTCATTGAAATCTGTACATATTGGCTGCGTTCAGGGAAAACGGGGCCTTATGTATGTCCAATAAGTGGTGTCCTGTGCACACTGATTAGCCAGTGCAGTTCGCACAAGCTAATCAAGGACGACACTTTCTGATTCTATGGTGTTTTTCGTTTAAAGACAGTCTCTGGTACTGGGTTGACAATTTATGCATATGCATTAAGCCCTGTTTTCCCAAGAAGCTGCAGTCAGTATACAATACACTAATTGTTTCAGTAATGAAGGAACTGAAACAGCGTAACGGTAACGATACAGTGTGTTTAAATTATATTTCATTTAGAGGAATTGTCCGAACGTAGTTAATCTACATTTAATAAACATCATGATTTCGGAACTTGTAATCAGTTTCTATCCCAGGTAAATTATAGTTTATAAGATTGTTCGCCGGGTGACTCAGCGTCATATCACCAACATGCCGAGGCGTGCCGCGGCGTGTCTCGGCGAACAGACACGGCGACTCGGCGACCAGATGGTCGATGCCGAGTCGACTCCGCGAACAATTGATGTCGTCAAACTCCGCGGATCGCGGAATTTGTTGGTTTTGCGTGAGCTGTACTGTATTTCCGTAACAAATTGTGTAATTCAAAGGATTTAAAGGTAGGTTCTTGATACTTGTTTAATTATATCCACTTTATTTTAAGTTAGACCAGACTAAACAATATCAGTTGTTATTAAACTTTAAATTAGTACTTTTTAGTTCGTTACTGACCTATTCATGTAAACACTAAACGGCGGTAATAAACGAAGGCGCACTGTCTTGCTCGTAAACCATACACATAATCTTTATTGTGTAGTGAAAATAAAGTAAAGTAATATGAATACTTGTATCTTTTTGTTTGTTTTTTTTTATTAAAAAGTATGATAAATCTACGCTTTTGGTGAACACATCAGACACATATGTCCTACTTAATTCGCAACAATGTTTAAATGGTCTGTTCTTATGTACACTCCCGTTCATCGTAAATTTGTTAGCCTTTTGTCTTTCTCTATTAACAAAACTACACAAATATAAATATTAAAAAGCACATCATGGACACTTTCAATAAAAAAACTGTGTAATCTTGATTAAAGTGTATACAAATATTTTTTTACAAATACAAATTATAAATTAATATAATTGGATGTATAATTGATCGCAAAACCTACAATTAGTTTTGTCTCACCGCACAAGTGCCAGCGTCTCTTTCAATGGTACCAACGTTTGCAAACGTGAATTTGTCGTACCAAGGCTAAAATTTAGAAATGTATATGTTACATAAATATATTAAACATTTCATATGCAAACACAATTATAATTAACTGCTTACACGTATGAATAATATGCAGAACATAATGTGAAAACGAAAGCAATCGGGTCCAAAATAATGTATATTTATCGGTACATATTGCTCACCTACGTTTTGATATTCAGAGTACCATAGTTTCATTTTGAATAGTTCTATTGTGCATACGTATGTTTGAAAATCAAAAAATTAAAAGTTCATACTCTACTTAAATCGAAAGAAATGATTAGTTTAGATAGTACATACACAGATCATAGCTAATTACTCACCAAAAACTTGGAATTTAAAACTCGTGTTTAATGATGTAAATGAAAGGATGAATTTTGACTTGGGCAAATGAATTGACATGTTCATACTTTTAATGTTATTTAATATAATTATTTCCAACACTTCATTATATGAGAGAAAGTAAATAACTGCATATAATTCTGAACATTAGTTCAAGTTATTTTATAATCGTCAATTGAAATATTTTGGACACACGGCTTGTTTGATTACCTAAAATTAATAGAAGCTTTAAATGACCTTTGATAGTTTGTGACCTTTTAACGATAATAAGTCATATGACAAAAGCACACGACCAATACAAAGAAACATATATTAATCATGGCCATCGCATGGTAAAAAACAATGCCGACCGTACCATTACAGGTTTAAACCGGTTTCATTCGCGCCATACCAAATTCAGATATTCACCCCAAGCGTTACATCCCTTGAACGGTTTATACAAAACATAGCACTGAAAGATAACAAGAGGTATTTGGAAAAGAGTACATGCATTAAGGGGGTAAAACTTGTGTGCCTACTGAGACTAGTAATCGCACAATCATCTGCAATAAACCTCAAACAAGTAGCTTTCGTGATTGAGATATCATATCAGGACGCAAACACGTATCAGCTATAAACATAACACAAAGTCGTAAATACACCGATACTTGATTATTAACACGTATTTTGTTACCGCCATGTTGACTTGCTTTTGCAATCGTGTTAAAGACGTTGCTACTTGTTAAAAAAAAAACGAGAAACTTAATTGTAATGTTCGTTGAAGGGTTATAAGAACAAATGGTATGACATATTGTTAATATAAAATTGAGGTATTTTAATGAGTAAATGTATCAAAGTGTTTACCGTTTTCAAACAGTTGTTTAATTTGCAATAACACTATTAATATTGCTGAATATTAATTGAGAACTATTTTTAAGCATGTTTATTTATGCTCAAACTTAATAACTGTTGTCACGTAACTGCGCCAAATTAACTGCATGCAATTGGACAGTCAGAACAATGTATACAAAACGGGCAGATATCCTTAATAGGAAAATATAGCAAATTCGGTTTCTAGTAACATGACTTCTTTGTGATTAAAAAAATCATTTTTGTATTATGCTACTGGTATATAACAATTTCAAAATCGTGTCGATCTCAATGCACACATATTGCCAATTCTGCTAATATTACTAATAAATGGCATAATACAAGTTTTATATGAAAATTGAAACGGTTTATGACTGTAATCAATATAGTTCATGCAATTGCAATTGTCGTCTTTGAAGGAGTTCAAACAATGCATTGCTTTGTGTGTTTTGTATTAAAATGTCCTTATTGTTCACACAAAGTTCGAGAATATATTTCTACAAAGTCAATAAATTGGGTATTTATTTACATTTTAGAACCAGATTATAGCACTTAATGTTGTACTGTCCAGTTACTGGCGGCTGTCGCATTTGATGTTAATTCGTCATATTCCAATCATGCTCCAGAACTGTGATATTGCTAACATGTGCATGAAGTTTATGAGATTATTGTGCGACACACATTTTTGATTTATATACTCGATGCGGAGTTCTATCGATGCCAAGTTTCAATGTTCCCATCACATTCTTCTCCCAACGTATTATCTTAGAATAAGAGAATCAAAAACAACGAGTAAATACACGCGGAAAAAAGTGAGATGCCATGTCAATTGTAGTCACAATCCAGCGTTTGGTGTTGATGAATGCCAGAAACAGGAAATGTTTTACAGGGATGATTAAGTGCTTTTGAAATAATGTTCTGCCGCACACATTTCAATATGGTCAGTGTTTAAATATCACAACGGTGAGTAAAATATTGCTGGTTTCAATGTTTTTTTCATATCAGTTATGTAATTTAAAGTGTTATTTATTAACGTATTTATTTATGTTTTATTGTGTTTATTCATAGCGTTTATTTATGTATTTATTTATCATTAAATTATAGATGTATCATTATATTATTTAATAATTCGATTTATTACGGAAGAATATTGTGACCGGCAAATGATTATTACCGGTAAAAGCCATACTATATCAATTATTTGATGTATATATAATTTGTTTCAAATTTATTATCTTGCACTTACTCATGATGTTTATATAAAAACGACGTACATAACACGTGTAAAGTACACATAAACATTTTAATGAAATAATATGTAAATTCCCTTCATTTTGTTTATTTATTGATTGAACATCAATCAATCAAGGAATTCGTATGCATAACATTATAACCAAATATTAAGCAAATGTGTGTAATATTCGATTATTTTATACGACCTAAACATTTAGAAATCAGAAAAAATAAGAACAGAAAGAGTTGGGAAACCACATTTGCATTTTTTACAAGCTATATATAATAAAGTATTTCACAATATTATGAAATCCATAAAGCTAGTCGCAGCGAGGTATGTTGTATACATAATTTTATACTTCTTGATACGCATTTCGTTCACTAAATCCATAAAAGCTAGTCGCAGCGAGGTATGTTGTATATACACTTCGTCGTACACATTTCGTTAACTAATATATTGTTAATAAAGAAACAGTAATTTATTTCTTTATACAACTTACTTAGGATTTTTTTTAATAAGCTGTTTTTTATTAGCATTATATTTTATCTTTATTATAACGTAATATATAGATTACAAATTTATAATCAATATATAAAAATTAATTTTTATCTGTATTAACATTGACAAAATAAAAAAGGAGATTTCAGCGGTTAAAGCAGGTTAAATATGTTTCCACTACAACATGGTTCTTATAAATGCCCAGCGACAATTTATCCAGCAATAAGTCACAAGACAAAATCACACAACCAATGCAGACACATAACTAAATATTGTACAAAGCGATGTTAATGAAATATCAAACGTATCATTAGAGGTTTAAATTTGTTTTATTGGCGCAATATTTAACACTTAAATGAAGTACATATATTCACTCAAGTAAACAAAGTTCAATAATAAAGGCCCGGAAAGCAGTCATAAATATATCATAAGTGCTTAGGTATTTTATATATATGAGATAAACTCCATGGAACGATCAAACACAATTAGGGCTTGATCCTGTTTAACGCGACTACACCTGTATTTCGTATTGGTGGAGAAATGTATGTATACCGATCATCATCAAACTGCTGAGTGGTCAATGCCTTCTGGGAGATTACATATTACGAAATAATCCAAAGTCACTTGACCAACTCTGATGAATGTAAGCTTGCATAACAATCATTGAATGGTATATACACAAACATACAATTGAAACATAACATTGTATCTGGAAAAGAACAATAATAAGTTTATTAAACGTGTTAATTTTGATAATTGAGACTATTAATCACACGACCCTCTTCAATATGGTGCGACAAAGCAGTTTAACTATCATATCGGAATGCGTAGAGATATCAAATTTAAAGCTCCCAAGTACATCAACGATACTTGAAACTACAAAGGTACATTGTAACCACCATGTTTACCTCCTTGCGCAACTGAGTCTAACACGATGCGACATGTTGCAAATGTTAACAAAACCCTTAAGGTTAATTGTTGTTGAAGGATTACTAGCACCCACGTCACGTCATCTGGTTATTGTAATTGATGTTATTGAATAACCAAATATTTGAAAGCGTATAAACCATTTAAATCTGCAATACGTATTCGGAGTATGTATATAATATGTGTCACTTGTATTTGATTACATATGTATTACATAAATGACTTAAGTAATAGTGCAAGACAACTATGAGTTGATTTATTTTTAAACTTGTTAAGTAACTGACGTAATGTTTTTACACCAAACTCAATTCATGCGATTTGCTAGTAATTAAACTGTATTAAAACCCTTCACAATGTATTTGATAGAAAATACACGACTTTGGTTTCTTATAACACGACATCTATATCAAATGAGTGTATACTAGTATATACAATTGTCAACATTATGTCGATTTCAATTTATTCAAGAGTGGGTGTGCATTAAAGTTGAATTTTAAAATTTGACATTACATAACCCTTGTGTATATCATGGTTATTTACTTATAATGGTTTTAGCAAGTTAATATTTAATAAGTACACATGCATCGTTTCACAATTATAGTATGACATGGAAAACGATGTCTGAGTGCAATTCCGATAACACCATTTGGAGTGTTATCCGTCACACAATATGTTAATTGTTGTATTTTATAATCAAAAAATGATATTGTTTGTTAAAAATAAGATGAGTCTTTAATTACATTTTAGAACCATGTCACTCTTAGCCATGTTGGAACTTAATATTGGTATGCGATGTAGCAGTTTCCAGTTGCTGAAATTATTTCAAATTATGTCAAATCCCAATCATAAAATAGAACTCGGCGGATACTGCCATATTTGCATGGAGTACAGGTGATTGTAAAAGTGCTACACGCCCTTTGGATGTGCATATGGAATTTGATGCTCTATCACAACCATTTTTCAATATTCCCCGACATTCGTTTCTCTCCTGATTAACCTCGATTTTGATAACAACACAAATCGAACCGACGCGTGCGGATTAAATGCCAGGTGGAAAAGTGAAACGCTATGCATAATAAGTCACGATTAAACATTCCGTACCGTGTACTGCCAACCAATAATGATATATGTTTTAAATGGAATATGATGTGCTCTTGAAACAATGTTATTCCACACAAATTTAATGTGATCTATGGATACATATGTCAACCGTAAGTAGCACAATCTAGATAATTTTCAAACTTTCTTTTTATATAAAATTGTTTACATTTTATATTGTTTTAATTACTTAATTTATTTATTTATTTATTTTTTTTTTCACGTATTTAATAATGGACGAGTGCAGTAAACCCCAATGATAATTAACATCCATGAATTGCAAAGATATGGATCTAAAATTTAGATACATCTCTAATTTGTTATTACTATACATATCTTATAATTGATTATCCTAAACTATAAGTTAACCAAGCGTTAAATGTGTAGTTGCATGAACATATATTGGCCAATTTCTTTTCTTAAATCTTAAAACTATGCACATTTTAAAACTTAAAGGTTTTTGTTATAATCAATTATAAATCGGCTAATCAAGAAATTGAATATTCCTAAAACTTCAACTGATCATTTAACAAAGGTATTTACAACTCGATTATATTTCTTAAGCTTAAAATAATTTATATTAAAAATATGTAATTATGCTTTTGATTCATGTTCATTCATGTGCGATAACTTATGTACTTTTTTCATTAAAATATTATTAATTTTATATTTTCTAATACTTCGACATCTTTTTTCTTTCAAACAAAAATAAAGTATATTGTAAAAAAATTATTTGCTCATCAAAATTGATTTATTTAAACTTTAAATAATTTATAAAAAAATAAGAAAAATGGCAAGTTGTTTGAATAAAATAAGAATATATGTAAATCCAATGCAATTCTGTCGAGAAATGTATTTAACAAGTTTTTGATTATATATAATTTATAAATATAAATAGATGATATTTGTTGGGTTCGGTGGATTATCGATTTTAATTCACGAGCGATCATAGAAAATAATATATTCAGGAGTGGCGTAGTTCCTTTCTACAATGAGTCACTTACAAACACATGTAAATAAAAACTTACCTAAAGAATTGTTATAACAATTAACACGTTATGCTAGAAAATTTGAATACAATTTAATTGCAATTTATTTGTGCAATATTAAACTATGCACAATAATAACACCAGCCTTAGACGCGATGAAATTCCTTATTGTTTAAACGACTTGAAAAGTTAGAATCATATTACACAGCTCAGATAATCCTAAAGAATGTAAGTAAGACACCATATTACACGATAGTGTACAAAGACCAATTACATATTTATTAGTTATATGCACGCACTAAATTGTTTTGTTTTACATTCATCATACGTATTGTTATATTACGTACATCCACATTATTGACCCAAAAATCGATTCGCTATCGATGTTCACTTAGTAAGTTATGAGGAATGCTTTTAAAAGTTTAATATGCGTATTTTGTTTGTTAAACACAGTATGTGGCGTTGGGTTCAGATATTGAACCAATCAGTTATTTTTACAAGAAAATACACATTTTCGGCAAATCAATTTACATGAATAAATAAATGCAATCATCTATCGGACGATAACATCTGTATAATGTGTGTGAACATAAACAATACTATGAAGGTTTTTCAAGTTTTTGCAACAAATAAACTAGCATTAAAAGATACATTATTAACTAATGATGCCAAGTAAAGAACAAGAACTAACATACAAGTTTATTAAGTGAAACCGAGTTATATCCGTTCGATTGATAATACTGACTCAGTTTATAAACAACGTTGTAAGAATCTAATTTTGCATACTAACATGAGCGTTACCGTTTTACAACGTCACCATAGAATGATGAGAAATTCCGTGAAAGAGAGTTAAGGGACATGATTTTCCGAAACCAAAAACAAGGTTAATAATATTCTCGTAAATATTCTGTTTTGTAGTTCTTTTAATGTCTCCCAGTCTAATATATATATATATATATATATATATATATATATATATATATATATATATATATATATATATATATATTGTTTTTGCCCTGTCTGTTATTATGAAGGTTTGTTTGTTGGTTTGTTTGCGTAAAACTTTAACATTAGCCATAACATTTGCAAAAATGAAGATAGCAATTTAATATTTGGCATGCCTGTGTATCTCATGAAGCTGCACTTTTTTAGTGGTGTAAGATTAAAGTCAAGATCGCCCTTCAAAGTCAAAGGTCAAATATATGGGGGACATAGTGTTTCACAAACAAATCTTTTTTTATTTGGTTTGGTGTAAATTATTCAAATTGATAATGTAACAGCTCATCAATGATTATTTATTTAAACTGGTTGACATTAGGTCGAAATTCGTCATCCTTTCCTTCTAGGTGACCACATACGATCTTTAAAGAAATAGATGCAAGTGGTCTCTGGAAAGCCAGCGTTTACAATTTTGCCTATTGAGAACAAATGTGTGAACGACAACCTTGTCATTTTAACTTTTGTCGCCGTTTTGTTTTTTCGTTTCACCTGTTAACTATTATACCATTTAGAATAATCGTAAACCAATACATTATCTAGATTGTTACTCTACAAACCCATTTGACCTTTGCAAAGCATTTGCTTTAAACCGATAGGCGTATTTTCTTTCTTCCAATTAACCATTAACCACAATAGTGTCAGCATATGAAATCGATCTCTAGATATCGTGTAGAAAAGAGAAAAGAAAACTTCAACTTGAAGACAAGTCAACCATCAGAACAGAAATTTCATATAATTTGCTTCCAAGAGACGAAACATTAAGTGTTCGAATCACTTCCTCAATTGTTATCTCGTTTAATTAAATGTAAGGTTTTAGCTGGGATCCCAAATGTGTGTCAAGACGTTCCCGAGATACACATCTTGATAACTTGATCTTTTATATATACACACGGCTTGTAACGAGCTCGATTGAAGATAATTTACAGACGAGTCAACAACCACCTGTTTAGTGAACTGTATTCTTGTTTGAATTTGGGAAATTCACAACCAGCAGTCTTTCAGTTGTGTTTTGGTTTTTGCTTAACATAGAGGTTAGGAAAATATTTTTAGTTGATTTGATGTAAGTATATATATTGTTTTAAGTTTCAGTGCAATTATTGTTTACACCCGAAATAGCATTAAGCTTTTTAAGCAACGTTTCACTATCATAACTATCAATAGGACTGAATGTATATAATAATCAGGCATTTAACAATATACCACTCTCATTAACCAATCAATAGATTGATCAAGTTTAATTGACTTTGTGTATTCTTGTCAAGTTTGGAGGTTTCGAAAAGTCATGTGGACGCTAAACCTAATATACAATTTTATATCCGAATGCATATTGTATAATCTTCTATTCATGTTTACATTTATCTAGTGACTTTGATTTCTGAAACACACATATTTACATTCATCTAATGTAAATAAATAAATACAAATACACTTATGATATCCTTGATCTGTTCTGCATTAAATGGCATGCTGATGGCCAACATTTGCTTTCTTATTTATTGACGGGGAAGGTACATATTCTTGCACTGGTTGATGTTCATATGGACCGCTTTTAGTGTCATTCACTTATATTCAACCAATAGAGCTATTGTTTTTAGTTGCTGAAGTGTTCCGTTGAACAATGCAATCGAAGGATTGTTCATTCAACATGATTTAATATACAAAAAACGTCCGGAAAACACGACTTTAAATAATAAGTATCAGTGGTTGTTGCCAATGGTTTGATCATGTGACTTTAAATCATATGACATGATATGGACTACTTTCCGAGCCCAAACACATGGATGAATGGTATGTAACCGCCGCGCAAAAGATCTTCTTTCCATCATCGCGCAATAATACTCAGCGAAGCGACACATGGGGATAAAATGCTAGTATTGTTCAAGCATACCATCGACAATAGCAGTGTTTATTTATCTCTCGGAAGAGTAGTTTCGTAATAAAAGCGAATTGCGTATTGGACTAACCTAATTAACGGGTAAGATGTTTGTTAAACGCCAGTTCATCAAAGGGATTAAGTCTTTAATAAAAATTGAATTCAGTTTCGCCGTGTTTATTTAATAGCTTGTTAATAGATTGTCACGCGTAAACTATGTTTAACAAATATGTAATACTAATCTGTAATAAACCGTTGACAAGATACCTTTACCACGAAACTTCATGTTAATATCGCGTTAAACATATGGTGTTAAGGTTAATTACTTTTCACATGCAGTGTTTTAAACAGTTAGCACATTTAATTCAATGTAACTATTTTATTCGAGTCATGTGCTTGACTTTGATTTGATTTACCTTGTACAACTTAAATTCTCCTTTTAATATAGATGATTATAAAGTTGTATATAAATCACAATTTTCATTGTTTTTTAATAATAATAAAAATTATTGACAATCAATTGATGCTTATTATTAATATATTATAATTATTAATATAAAATATTATTAATAAATAATTTAATATAAATTGTTAATTTGTATTATTAGTATCACTTATTTATTGTTACTTATAAGTGTTTACTATTGTTTTATATTAATATTATTATTTATTTGTATCATTATTAATTATTATTTATTTGTATCATTATTAAGTATTATTTGAATTAATATTTTTCTATTATTTTAGTGATTATTAATAATAATGAATTATGAATTATTATTTTATATAAGTTTTTTCACTGAAACAAGTCAGGCTTATAAAGGTGTAAATATTTTAATCTCAATCATTGTATGACTACATAGTTCCTTTAGCTAAATAATAATGGTGGCAAGTAGAAATAAAAACACGAACCTTTTTAAATAGTATTTGAATTTAAACACTTAACAAAATTTCATAAACAAGCAAAATGTTGCATATAATTCTTGTGGGAAGTACAATTGTATATAGCAGACGATGAAACTAAATATGGAGATAAATTTTTGTTTTGAACAACATATTTAATAGCAAAACACCAACTATGACCATAAACAGAATTGTACTAGGAAAGTTAGTTTTCAATGCATTCGATGTTTAAAAAGGTTTTAGCCCTTACCGAACCTAACACGTATTCCAAAATTAAAATCATACCAATCGCGCGTCTTAAATGATCAGAATCAAATGTACATAGACAGAAAATGAAAACGAGAAGGCTTAAACGAGACAAATATATTGAAAACTACACCCATGATTTTAGTATTCTAGTGTCGTAAGTATTGGAAATCTATTAAAACGGTTAGGGATATGCTTGAAGTTATAAGTTTACAAATAAATATTTTGCATCCAAAAATACAGAACACTATCAGTTAAGCGATGTATCTTCCGAAACTTAAACATATTGGATGTAAAAAAGGGTCGTTAATATGTTTCATCCACATCAGAAGACATATCTATATTAATATGAAAGATAATAATCTTACTGAAATACGAGAATCAGAACCAGAATTTATATTAGTTGGTCTTGAATTTAGTCTAATGGTATTCGTTGAAGTGTCAACTAGAAGAACAATAAAAGTTGAGTCGTTATTGGGTCGACGCCGTTGTATTTTTGGATGAGTAGTAATTTCCAAAACAGTGAATCAACTTTCTTCGTTTGTTTATGATTGAGTATGTCTTAAATAAAAAAAATAATTGCCTGACACAGTATCTCCGTGTATGTATTTAAATCCCCATCTAAATGTATCCCAATCAATGATAACATTACGTTTGAGTACTTTCGGTTTAACCTTAGGATGTATTCATGTGTTATCGTTTAGCCTTGTCGTATTTACTATTGTGTATGAAGCATAACACGTTCATATGAACCTTAAACGATTAAAGGGTCGAGGTAGTATTCGTACATTTTCAAATTATTGAGTATTAAAATGAAAAATAAATTTCAATTTATCCAGCATTACTTTTTAATTTAAATTGCGAGATTGATGTATAAATCCCCTTAAATGTTAAATGAATAATTCTGGCCTGGGGAGAGGTTTGGAGCTGCTTAAAACGGGTTTCAACACCATATGATATGATTACTGATGTTTCTCTATCGCTTGCGCGGGATAAGGTTTATTGTATGTATATTTATACTTAATGTGGAAATAGACACGTTTAAAAGTGCAAATACAAACGCTAAGAAGCACTTCTTATGTCACTTAAAACACATTAAGTTCTTATACGTTTGCTTTAAACAACTATAATTATTCAACTATATTGATAAACGGGCATGACATTAGTAATAATTTTCTATTTACAGAGCATTTTACGACTTATACAGAAGGACAGTTCGCAATGTCTATCTTTATTTTCAGCTTTAGACGACACCATATAAGTAAAGCATGCCTCTACACAACGGGAAATTGAAATGCGACAGAGCGGAGATGATTGCTTTGTTTATATGTGCAATAGATTACCTACTTCAACATGCGGATGAGTCAAAGATCAAATACCTATCTAGCGTGCTGGCCGACATGTCCAGGAAAGTTCGTGATACACAAGACCAAAATGACAGGGATGCTCTCAGAAAATATTGTAAAGACACAATCAGACAACTTTGCTCGATATTTGATCATGCAAATACGGGGTATTTGGAGAAACAAATTAACTGCATCGAAGGACTGACCCCAATATCCCAACAACAGGAAGAGGTATTAAAACAGAGAGTAGAATCCTGGCGCCAAATCCTGCTATGCACAGCGGAGTCAAATCTTGAAAGTATGTATTGGAATAATTCGTTTCTCGTTTCTCTTTTTCATCACATGTGCGTATTAACATATATAAGTTAATTAAATTAAAATATATTCTCAGAAAAATCCGCTTTTGTGAATCGCCTTGCTTGTATTACAACAGTATGCTGCAAGCTACAATAGAGTATCAGTCTGATATTAAAGTGTGTATGCAATTGACTAAAAATAAATCTTGGATTGCTAATTAAATGAGTTTATGTGTGTTTTGTGCATACTCTGTGCGTGTTTACAATAATGTTATTTTATAAGGAACTGGCATGCATTTCGACATTGTATGATTTTAGGGGATATCCACGCAAGGCTGGTACAGATCCGTTCCATTCGTGGATATTTTTCGAGTGGTGAGTTGCAACATATACGAATATGCACGTTACCTATATTATACATCGCCGCGAAACGGAACGTCGGCTTTATGGATGCCCTTCTTATTTTCTTCTGTATTTTTCATTAAAAACGATATGCATAATGTATCAGTTAATTACTGGCTAAATACTTTAAGTTCAAATGGTTTAAGGTCCACTTGCGTTTCCGTTCCATATATCCTATAACCTTTGACAGATTTTAATTTGATAATGTACAGGTTGAGGTTGTACGTTTTCTGTCCATGAAGTATAACTTGTTTGTATTGTACAAATGAAAAAAAAATGTATCGTAATGTTAGGTACCGATAATCGTTAAATCAAAGGGCTCAGTTTAAAGCCCATTATATGAAATGTGGTTTGGATCATAAAAAAATGTTCTCCTTTCCAGCTCTCTGTGGGCGTCGCAATGAAACAAGATGTGTAACAGACATTCCACAGACATTTCATAACACATATTAGAAAACTACTGTGGCACGGATAGTTTATTTAATAAGTATTCATAACGGATTTAAACATAAGACAGAGGGGGTAATCACGTTATTATAAAGATGGCGACGTCCATGTCAAGGCAGTTATTTTTCGCCGTTTTATACCCTTTATTATTATGTTTTTAAATGACGCTCACGTTCCAGTCATATCAGTAAATATGTAGATATGGCTGAAACGTGAGCGTCATTTAAAAACAATAATAAAGGGTATAAAACGGCGAAAAATACCTGCCTCGGCATGGACGTCGCCATCTTGATAATAACGTGATTACCCCCTCTGTCTTATTTAAATCTGAATTGATACGGCTATCCGTGCCACAGTAGTTTTCTTATATGTGTTGTGTGCAATTGTTAAGCGCAATTTACTTGGAATGGTTGCGACGTGACAATATGAGGATACATACCACATAGTTGGGACAACATGTTCATATATGCATTCACATATGTATTGCTGTATGTATTTTTTACGTTTACATATTGTATATAGTTTTTTTTAGTTTAATCATATTACATGGTCGTTTGTTGGATTATAATTTCAATGACATTCACATTAAATACATGTATATAGTTTGCGGCATTTAAAGTTAAATGTTCTAATTCATGCCAATTCACAGTGAACATATTACGTATTTAATTAACTATATACTATGTTGTTTGTAAGTTTACATGTATGAAATGTATGAGTCTTTTAATGTACTGTGTGTGATTCGATTTCTTAAAGATGCATAATTAAAACATAGCATTTATATTTTCACTTGTTTCTTTGGTAATCCCATGATTCAAATCACCACGACCTTTCGAATATTGAATTCTCAAAATGTAACATTTACCGAATCGCGTCGGTATTTGTTAAGAAGATGTCGATGATATAATACGAAATGCATACAAACGTGGAGCATCTTTACGCTACTCACATTTTTGCTACCCCAAGTGCATTTAAAAAATACATGACACGTTAACGCATTCAGTGTATGGCGAAATACGTATCATATAAAGTCATATTGACAACAATATAGCTGGATATACTAGATGACACTGTCATGTATGTTTTTCTTTAACTGATACATTTCAATTGTATGTGTCCTATAAAATACTATATACAAAGATTTAAATTATAATTCTACTTAAATGTGTAGCCCAATGTCGAATTCCTCAGGCCGCCACCGAGCGCTTTTTGTGCGGCCACACAATCTAGATGTGCCATAAAATGTCTTTGGAAGGCACATTAGAATTTAGCAATTCAAATGTTTAATTTTCTTCAGACTGCATGTCTTATCATTTGCATCTTCAAATATTCGATTCTAAACAACTAAAATATATGCGACAAACAAGGGACCGCTTCCTTCATCGCAGCGTTCAATATCTACACACGTCACACGTCAATTAACCTCTAGCTGTTCATCACCCAATTCTCCTGGCTAGGCTTTCGCGCTTCTCTTGTAAATGCCCGCCTCCTGAAGAAATAACCACTAGCAATAAGAACCATGCAGCCCGGGCAACGTTTAAAGAAACGTTAATTCCCAAGCGCTGCAGGTTTGTAAGAATACCGTATCTTTTATCAGTTGTCGCGCGAGCAGCCGCAGGAAAAGTCACAAACTGCATTATTTGCCAGCTTGTATGTACTGGCAAACCGAGAGCCACCTAGCCAGGGACTCGGAAAATCACGAACATTTCCGAATGCATGCCGTACTCAACGGAGGTTGCCGATCATGCATTTCTCCTCAACAAACACAGAAACCAGCCGAATTCATAAAAACACTTGTATTCAATATATTCATTATGGCCTACAAATGCTTAAGCAGGCACTGGTAACAGGAATATCAACCTACTGTGTGAACTACAAGTGACATCTCTACATTGTTTACTTGGCAAATGAAAAACTAAGGGAGGTAAAAATAGTGCAACAGGAAAGAAGCAAGACCTACTTCGACCCAAATGTTTTCGTCACAGATTATTTATTTGTCCACCAAATTTGAACATTTCGAGACTACTACATCGCTTTCAAGATCAACAGGATCACTTCGTGTCTCATACAGTTGCTATATACGCAATTGCGCTGAAAGACAAAACATATTTAATTATTTGCATCACAATATCAAATATTTCGTTAACAGCAACGAGATCATGACATGATCAACAGTTTATATTATATCAGACAGTATAACAACATATTTGACACTCTATTTCATAGCAATTTATTCACAGGTTTGGATTGTTTTAGCATTTGTCATGCAATGCCTAAAATGATGCATTAAAAGTGGGATCTTTACAGGTCTGAAATACTTACAAGAACATTATATAGGATGTTAAAATTGGAGAAAATAAGTTTGAACCAATACTCGAACCGATGCCCCACGGATTTAAAGATTGTCGCTTTAACCTCTTTTTAATTCATACTTTTCTATTGCGTCATGAACTACATACTTTATAAACATTCCAGTTTTTGTCACAAAGTAACAACTCCTAAATTCAATCGTTTCTCGTTGATGTGCTAATGAATAACATGTTTTTTACCATAACACATACAATACATATCAGTTAGATTATATTTACAGGTCATGCTAAAACATAATGGTTTTGCTAAACAGCCTCAACGTCACTTTAAAGGTCATGTTCAAAAAAGCGATGTGAGAAGAATGACATGAAATTTGTGAATGTGTATGACTTTGATTAGAAAGCAACGAAAACCCGTTATCTGAAAATTCCAGGTAGGCGTCTGATTTGAAGCAGTGATTTGTTAAATTAATACCCTACATATGGTCTGGTCATAACTCTTTCAATACCCCATATAAATGATAAAGGGTGAGGCATTTTTACTATTTCAATATTTTTTAATTCAATACTTAGTTCTGATAAGTATGTGTGACGTGTCATAGTATGCTATTTATCTTTACTTGCTTTTGATAATATTTTATGATAAACAGTATAATGACGATAAAAACCAATAATTCAAATTATTTTGAAATAAGAAAGCATACCATTTAATTGGTAATTTCTTGTCAGGCTAGTGAGCAAATTGAGGTAAATCCTTGTAAATTTTGTATAGTTCATCGCTAAGCATAAACAAACAGATACATATGTTACTATCAATAACTGAAAATCAATCTTCATTTTAGAAAAAATCCATTGTGTTATATTGAACACTAACTAACGCTTTTCGTTGTCAGCAAATATATATGTTAATGACACGCTAGTTGTTCTTTCGAGTTTATTAGGATAAGACAAAAAGGTCTTATATCATTCCGTATGTTGGTCTATATTTGTTTGACAGTAATAAATAAATGCAAGTTTAGTCAACTAATTGCCATCATATAGTTACAAACCCTATTAGTATGTATTGTCTTAAAGCGAGAATGGCTGTGTTCCATTTAGGAAGATAATCATAATTGTCGCGAGTATTATTGTTTAAAATAACTGTTCACACTGGGGGTTAGTATAATAATTTAATCAATACAACAACCAAAAGTTCCAGATATAATTTATCTTACCACATTTCAGTGCTTTGCAAATAAGTATAGTAGATCATAATTAAGACCTTAAAAGGTGTGACATTCGTTCACTCTAATAGCAATCTTTCACGTCGGCTAAATAGTAAAACCACAGTAATAACGTATTGTGTTACACGTTGCAATTGAACAGAAATGGGTGTGTTAAACTCTGATTACAATCGTTCAAGTCGGCTAAATGGAGAATGCACAGCAATTTCAAACAGAAGTTGAAGAGGTTGTGCCGTAGTACGATTGCGACGCATCTCATATAAATATCTCCATAGTATCATAGTTTTGAATATGACCGTTCACTGATTATCGAAACAAAAAGCGTTCAGCCCATTAAATTCTTATGAGCTCGCTCTATTGTTGTTCATGAAATTAGATAATCGTTTCTATAAATTCAACTTCACTTATCTAACATCGACTCTGGACAGATTTGCATTGTCTGTATGCAGTTAGAATGTTATACTAACTTGAAGTAGTGAAACAGTATATCGCCATTTTTCACAACAGTATGATCATCTTAACAACAATGACTTTTATTGGAAGTTAAAACGGCATTATAATCAACTTCTGGAAGTCAATAAGTTTCAAGCTGGCGTCTATCAGCACGGGATTATCAACAAAGCTATGTATCTCCTGCACCAATAGCGTTAAGTAGCTTTGATGATTCTCCCGCGTTAATAGTTAATAATACTTCAGTGCAAAAACGAAGAACAAATCACTTTAAAATAACGATTTATAAACATGTGTAGGCTTTGTTATTAATACCTAATTCTTTTTTAAACGTATTCAACGATCATTGAAACCATTTCAACAACGCAAAACACATTACATTCAGATTATGTCAATAGTATACGAATACTTGAATATGCTTAGTCATAAAAATGTTTAACCGCAATGCAACAATTACAGAAAATTGCACATATTTTGTTGTGTGACACTTAATGTATTTGCAAACATGAGATAAGATAATTGACAAAAACCTTATTCTAAAGCACTCGTCTCCAACATGTACTGAGCCACACGACCCAGTTAACATGAAACAAAGCTTCCTGGTCGCATAAACCGCAAAAAAGACAGCTTACAAAACCAATCCTTCTATTCACTATTTAGATGCCGTGAACCGCAAAGACATAATTATTGTCTAACACTGACATTGAGCAGGCATGGAATCTTGATTGAATCATGTGATCGGAAACTGATACATTTGTACCGCGTCATTCGCGTCATAATTGCTAATTGCTCAGTTTTGCTGTATCTGAACGGGGGAAAATCGGCTTACAATTAAGCAAAAATGTTACTTGTATCCTTCAAAACATTTTTACCCCAAAAACAAAAACCCTTGAGCGTAGCCAGTTTTAAATCCGGTAGGGTTTATTTGAACAAACTAGAACGGCGCCTGAGTACTGAATGTTCACTTGTTTGTCTGGCGTTTTCATTCCATATCTCTCGATCTAAAAAGTTATTTAAAAATATTTAAATCTGAAACTCCCCTATAAACTTACGCGGCTTAAAGTCAGCATACGTACTCTTGCAAATTGCAAATGCTAAGAGGATGTGCATACTTAATTGATAATATATAAATGGAGGAGTTGCAAAGCTGAGCCTCCATTTACGTTTCAACATGTTTAAATAATATAATGTAATGGTTTAATAATAGCATGTTGCTTCTATGAGCCTTAATCTTCAAGGTAATTTCTGTTCATCAAACAATCATTAGTAATATGACAACAATTTTGCGTTCATATCACAAAGTATTTTAAAGAAATATTGGGCAACCGCCAGTGATCGTTTAAATAACAGTGTTGAATTAAGTGCAACATATTCATTATTTGTTGATCCGAATCCCATGTTTCCCATGTCAACCGTTTTGACTTTTAAAGAACCACGCTGTTCTTAAATCTTCAAAAAGCTATCTTCATTACAGCTACCTAAATATATATAACTAATTATAACAAAATATTACAACATGTCACGAACAAATTTGCTCCTGAAAATGTCATTTGATTATAAAATGTCCTGTAATAAGACGGATATCTTAAGACAAGTAAAACACATTTCATTACATACCAAATAGTCGTTCTATGACTAGTGTTTGCGTTTATTGCATTTAGAAAGTGACGTTAGGTCATCACATCGTGTTCTGGCCTAGAAAAGATGTTTCAATGACGATTAAATGTTGGTAAAAATGTATTGCTAATTTACCTTTTGTCAGTAGATAAATCAAACTTTCATTATATGCTGACGTTACTCTGAACGTATTTAGGTAAACATTATTAAGATACAATGACAATATATGTCTATGAAAACCATTTTTTTAAGATCGAAATAGTGGCGTTCGACACATTCTTAAATGCGCTGATTATAATGAATTATCGAGCTTTGTTTCACTCTTGGCAACAAACTTCCATACGAAGCGAAAACTATAAAATGTGGATATGTTTGCTTTAACAACGGTCTTATTGTTCCAAGACGTTTGACATGTATAATTCTTATCACAGAAAACACTTAATACTGTAAGCATGTGTCAGTTGACATTCACCGTTATATTGCTTTCATCGCGTCTATCGATGCTGACCTTAGATTTCGAGTATTTAAAATATAAATGGGAAAGATCCAAATGTTCACACGACAAAGCAACACAGAGAAAAGTTAAGGTTAATGAAATGACAATACAACGTAAGTTCACGTGCATCTTTAGTTAGAGTGCATATCATTTTATGTAAACAAAAACGACGTTGAGTTAAACATGAGAAGCGCACATATTTACGCACTTCGACCCGTATTGATTCGGGTTAATATTACTCAGACAATACACGTGTCTGTGCAAATGCAGATTGTTAAAATTACCTGATGTACCACGCACACATTAACCTGAGCATTGGGTTTATCTTCAGCAAAGGATATGTACAAAACTTACACCAGTGATGCATATATTGCGCTGGATTCTTAGAGATGTAAAATACATAATGCTGTTAGTGAAATGTGTATTCCGGAGTGATCAAAGTTATAATCCGGTTAAAATGAACAATTCTGAACTAAGATACAGTCATGTGCATTAAACCATGAATATTACTACTAGACTGTGGCAATGCATGATATTGGGTTTAATTATCATGGATCGGAATGGAACACACTGTTGGATATAATGTGCGTATTAGCACAAATGAATATACTGGAAGGGGTGCTTTGGTGGTAGAAGTAAACAAAATTATACTAAATTTCAACAACCAGATGATAAATAAGAAATACGTTGTTTACTTACAATTTAAAGAATAAAGAAACATAAACTGTATTGTGGTCTCGTTTCAAGTAAGGATGTGACTCATCTGAACATGGTAACGGTTACATACTATTTTAAAACAACAAATGGAGTATCACGATGGTACCAGAAATATACAAGTAAGAGAACTTAAGTAAAGTATTACAAAACGTAAAAAGTCACATTATTTTTTCTATATTATATTTACTAATGTTCGATAATACTTTTACTGCCTACCTAATTAGAGTCAGTTAATCTGCTAAGCTTTATGAAGCTAACAATCTCGGACTGTTGAGAGTATTGCCCTTTCGCAAATATGTCAGCGCCTTGTTCTTGTTTTCGAGTGGTCGAGAAGCATATATTATATCTTACATCCAGCGATCTAACTTTTTAAGCAGTTCATAGCGATATTGCAGGCTAGATGCATATGCCATTCCACGCGAAAGTCATATTAGTATTGGCTAAATCCAACCATTGTCGAGCTCCAATCTTTATAAATTTGCTATAAAGTTTTCTTGCAATCCCGCCTTTATCTAAAGAACTCTGCTGCACCTGCCAATGTCAGCTTTACTAAGTAAGATAATATTTTATTTATAGGTTTGAATGTTTTTACTGCCTCTGAAAGGTCTGGCTGTTTGTTTTTAAAAGTACTCAATGGGTGTTGCTGAAGTATATTAAACCGCTATTTATAGCAACACTATTATCAAAGCCCGATTTTTGTTGTACTTGTTCGGATTGCGGATCTTAAACCGTATACATTTTCTTGAAATTATTTTTCGTGAACGTAACGTTTAATAGTGACGCGCAGAAAAGGCAAATTAGTACCGCAAAAAAAAACGTTTAAAACGATGAGTTTTGTCATGCGATGGCATGAAGACCTGGTTGACAGATAGGAGACCAACAACGGACGAAGTCCAACATAATGACACAGTTCCGGATACGATTGTTTCGGATGCAATAAGTAAGATATTAAACTAGTGTCAGAGACAGTTACAATTGAGACTTCTGTTGAAACATCCATACCATTTGAAAGAATAATCGTGGAGCTTGCTTATATTATTGAGCAGTTAAATAAATGTTGCAAGTGTGATTCCGAATTAAACTTGACAAATACAATTTGTGAGAATCGATATGGGTTTGGGTCAGCTCCATCTGTCATGTACCGGAACTGTGGGACATTTAATAACATATACACTAGCAAACGGCATCGACATAATGGATGCACTCTTTCTTTATTTAAGGCAACACATAAAAGAAAAATATTCCCAAGTAAACCTTATTTTCTCAAAGAACAGTATTCTGCTCACAATGCTTTGGGTGATGTGCAAAGCTTGCAGAAGTTATGTTCAACTGTTGGTGTTACAGACCATCAATTTTTAGAGCGCTGCTGTTCTTTTCAATTAGCATTTGTTAAGTACATATATCAATGTAAAAATGTAAAATATCTTCAAACACTAAATCAACTCGAAATAAATGACATTGTTTCCAAAGGAATTGCAGACAAAATTGCCAACAGTGGTTTGTGTTTCGCACACCTTCAATTAGCAGCTAAACGAGGCGGAAAAAGTGAACTTAAACTTCTCCTGTCGGAAATAACTCTTTGGGAAAAACCAAGAGTGACAAAATAATACTAAAATATTTCAAAAACTATTTAACTTCCTGAGGGAAAAAAGTTAAGTCGTAAAGACTCGATAAGTATTGTCTGGAAGTTGATCGTTGTTTGTATTGAAACTATTCATGCCATTCTTTTGTAATAAATTTAGGGTCCTGAACATTTCCTGTATAGCATTTAAAGTGTTATTTCCTTTCTGCAGTCTATAGTTTGTTTATTTACTTTCTTTGCTCATTTTCTGTGATAGCATTACTAATCAAAATGTATCATTTACTGTTGTTTTTAAATAAATTAACAACCATTTGAAGTTAGGATGCCTCATTTACATCTAAAATTAAGGTCTTATTTGTTTTGTAAGCTATTACAAATATAATCAAAATACCATAGGTATGTTAGGTATTTTAAAAGGCTAATTTTGTGGAATTTCTTTACAGTATTGATCCTTTTCAATTTTGACTCAATCAATAATGTTGTGACCAAATATTGTACTATTGAGTCGTTTGATACTGTATGGTCTTATTTTTTTTAATTAAATATTGTGTTTTTTGATAAACTGTTGTGATCCCAGTAAGATTGTAAAAATTTCTAATGTTTATGCATATTTCTAGCAATCTTTGTACCGGTCCTTGTGTTTTGCCTAATTGCTGTATTTTATGCAATTTTACACAGATGGTAAGGATGGTTAAAAACTAAAGTCCATGTTAAAAGTGCGGTGACCCCCTTTTATATATTTTGTTTTATGATGACAACATTTAGAGGAACATATTCGAGCAGTTTCGCGGAAATCTATTAAACAGGCCTTTTTTAAATTCTATGTATGTGGTTAAATAGTAAAAATTGACGTTTTTTTTTGGTAATGTCACTTGTGTTGTCCATTTTTTGGCATTGTGTGACATAATTAAATGGTATAGTATGTATCTCAGCTTATATAATATCTATATGTTGCCTATTATAGATTATTAATTGGTCTGACGCAATTAGTGATTGTCCAGATTAAACGAACAAGTACAGGTTATATTATCGTGAATAAAATCAAAACAAGGCTGATGACCCTATATTTTCATTTCATTTTTCATATAGTATTTGTATATAGAACGTGAATGTAAATTTCGAACAAAATCTATTAAATGGACAACATCAGCAAAACTGCAGCAACACCCCTTGAGAGCTTTAATTTACTCCCTTAGATGACTAAATTCAATTTTTATAAATGACTTAATTTTTGTTGAAATTTCATTCAGCAAATCTGGCTGTATTTGGTTCACAATAATACTACACGGCCTTACTATGTAAGAACGTGTCAATTATGACTCCCTTTTGGTCTATTTTTGCTTATTTGGAAAACAAAACAGAGAACCTCCGTATTCGTATTTCATTTTTTACTAAGGATTGTAATAGACAAATTATGATGTAAAGTGTAAAGGAGAGGATTATGTGCGTGTTCTCTTTGATTTGGCTTTAGCTGTGCGTTTCTTTACCGTTCATTCTGATTACCTTAATGTGCGATAAAGAGCACGAAGTCACTTTTGGTGATAAAATATTGTCAATCCTGTCCATAGATCTAATAATGTTATAATCATTCCACGTATATCCCTTTGATATGAAAATATCAACGACACTATCGTTTATTTTTTAATTATTTTTACATTCCCTTTGTCACAGAAAAAAACAACAGACGTTACTATTTCTATCTGAAGTCATAAATGTAAGACTACAAAACTGTTAGCGAGATGCATTCACAAATATATCTTCAGATCTCATAGTTCAGTTTACTTACAGAAAACGTCCATCATTCTATTAATTGAAACTATTGAAGCGAAAGAAAAGTCGAGCGTTATGTCTTGTAATTTTAACAATCATAGAATATTTGAGCTATGCAACTCGCCACTTTGTGCGCTTTTGTACTTTTCGCACATTTAGTTCAACGCAATTGTATTTCTACAGAATAATGTGTATGTAATCGAGAGCTTAAGTTAAAATGATTAATCTCCTGAGAGTTTATAAAACAAAATGGTTGTGTTTATTGAATGAGAACTAATAACAAAACAATCATATTTTAACATGTATAATATCAAAGTGTTCAATCTAAAAGAAGTATTGTCTTATGCCCGCATAAAAATAAAAAAGGCGCTAATAAACAAGTTACACAAAAAGATAACTGATGTACTGCCACTATGCAATGTTTGATACAATGGGTCTGAAGTAAATGCTTTAGTTATTGAGAAAAGTTTTGTTCACGCTTGTCGGGTTTACCGACTTTGCTTAAACTTTATCCGGCTGTTGAACAAAACCACAACCAAGAGCAAGTAGTAAAGTGTCATATTCGGTGTTTCATAAACATCCCAGTTATCTTCAAGTACTCGGCAACGTGACTTGGAAACTTGAGAACGACAAAAGTAAATAAAGTTTCGTCATTTTGCGCATTTGAGTCATTGATTTGAAGGTAACATATTGTGAAATTTAAACTTATAAGTCGATGCATGATATTAAAGAATAACACGGACAAACCTATTCAACGAACTGTTGGTAAGCTTGTCAACATTACAGTTTTATTATTTATTTCACGATTAAGACCTAGTCGATTATGACATCCGATTAGCAATGAAATATTAGTATTCAGCCATTTTTAAATAATTACAAACATTGTTTTCTTATTCGCCTTCTTAACATAATAGATAATTAATTTCCAACGTATAAAAGTTGTGTAATAAGCCAGTTGTATTGATATTACAGTTCATGCACATTACATTCACATATGGTTTTACTCAGATATTATTCATTTAGAATAATCATGTAATCATACAAAACGTTACGTTGAATAATGTTATTTAAATAACAGCAGTGCCATTGTATTTAGACAACTCTTAAACACACACACAAAAAGAAAAATAATTGTCACAATGGAAACCTGAAAAGCCGAACGACCTTACACAAATTAAGGAAGAACAAGATTAGTGTGGAAAAATGTCGAGCAAATTGAAAAGAATGCAAATCATGTTTTCATATTGTATAAGGTATGCTTATTTGGACCGAAACGTTACAGGCAGCCTGTGTTTTTAAAAGGGCGACGTATGTTTTGTTGTAAATTACCCTTTTAATATCAAGGTAATGTCAGCACTGTAAAGCTGTTACATACCCAAATGGGAATATGTAAACGTATTTATTTAGCTTGATTGCATAGAAAGCCTCATGCTTATTAAAACGACATCGATTCCGTTCCCTTGGTAGAACCAGTACTTGGTGTCTTTGTGGGAGATCTAACGAACATTCCCACAGTGGTAATCGAACCCATGATATCCCGGTCGCTAGGCGGATATCATATCCAGGAGTTAACAGGCCTCAAGAGAAATTACCACTTAGAATTAAATTTACATCTGAGAAAATGTGAAAGAATGCACGCAACATATCGTAACCGAATTATGACAATGTGTTATTTTAAATTTATAATCAGGGTGAACGGTGTAAATAACATTTTTCACCTTCGACCTCAAAGAGGTACTTTAAAAGAAAGACATAGCTCACGCACGTTAAAAGCTATCTCCGCATGATGTACGAGTGTGGTTAGGTGTTGTTCTTTTTCTGAAAGTCCAAAAGGTAATTTCGATTTAATACCGTTATCTTGTTATTGGACAACATGCTGAAGGATAATATTACATTTCTGGAAAGCTCTGCCGTATTATACCAATCTGAGAGCGTTGATATGCGTCTCGACATGGTAATCGTGTTTGAATGAAATGCGGTGTGATAGATGCGAAAAGCTGTATATGTCGCAGTTTAATTTTCGACGTCTAAGTGTGTGCTTGACCTTTAATCAAATATCGTCATTAATTGTTTGAGCTCTTATGTGGGATCCCAGATGTGTGGCTGTCGGTATATCGAGAGACACATGTTTACTGCTTGATATATAAACCCGGCTTGAAACGGGCTTGTAATAATTTAACATTATTTACAAACGAGTCGAATAGTACGTTTTCAGTAACCTATATCTAGTTGAAATCATCTTTACTATCATTAAACCGTTCATCGTTTTCAAGGCAAGAGGTCGTTTAGTCCGATAATTCTATTAGACTTGTCGTGAGAGATACTATATCACGTGACGTGGGATTTTCAAGCAAGTTGAATATTTGCGTGTTTATGTGGCCTATATAAGAAAACGAAGAAGATATTCGGTTTGTTTTTGGCTTGCTTGAAAAAGTGGTTTTGCGGATAGACTTAAACCTGAACAACGTGAGTATTTTTCACAGAGCAATTTCACAATTTTGAAACTATAATAACATCTTTTATATATTTAGTGAATGTTTAGTTAACAATAATACTATCTGTAACGGACGGTTTGCGTTATTGTACTGTTACATAAAATGGATTATTGTGTATATTGTTGGGGATGATTTATTTGCAAAGAAGGAAAATTTTGTTGCACATATTCAATAACAACACAAATAATATATGTGAATTAAGAGGCGATCGCCGTTTCAACATTCCAAGTTATCATTAGTTCCTGTATGTGTTCTAATGCTTTGTGACGCACATATATTTAAAACGATAAATACTTCGGACGGAAATGCAATAGATACTTTGTATCCTAACAAATTATTGTATATCATGTAAAATGTTATTCATGCGGAATCAAATTATTCCGTTATTAAATCACAGTTCCAACAATTCGAAAAGAGCGCGTTAGTGTGTGTGTTTTTTTAGAAATCGTGTTACTTCTTTTTCTCCATAGCGTGCTTTAAAATATATAATAATCGCTTAAATTTTTTGGCAGATTTTCAATGCACTTCTTATACAGTATTCTTAAGTGATTGCTTTCAAAGCAGTTCAACTCGACTCGGTCACATTTCATGCTACTGTAGGTCATCAGGGATACAAACTTGTTTCAAAATCTTTCTTTCTGAAATATTTAGGTCGCTAGCCTAAACACTGATTCAACCGCAGACCAAATATTATACCAAAAGAAGTTATTCGAATGTTTACAGGTGAAGAAGGACTCATGGTTGCGCCATGAAAATATTGCGTGTCACCACGACATCGAATCTTAAAACATGGGCTGTTCGTGTTATAAATCCCTTAATTGCTGTGGCATGCCTTAGTTGGCCATCCGATTGTCAAAGATATAAATCAATAAACTGATATAATGTGAGATAAGAGCCTTATCGCAATGTGCATGGTTTGTTTATTATAATTACTCACTTTTCGCTTTAAACTGATGATACTTAGCGGTTTGTTGATAACTATGTTGTAAGATTCATGTGCATTAGCATGTAGCTGCCGTTACAAGAAGTCTTATCTTTTATGAAATTGAGAAAACAGAATGTTCGCTAAACCAATCAATATAAATAAAGGATTTTTTATGATTTCAAATGTTAATTAATTTTGTCTTAGAAATTACCTTTTAGCAAAAGTAGAATTTTACAATTCAACATATCCAAAATTTCGAAACTTATGACCATTGCTATAGATTTACAAACAGAGAAATTGCCATATAACAGGGTCATGTTTAAAAGACGGATGCTCAATGTCAACGTTTAGGCTTAATGCCTACCAAGTAAAGATAAATAAAGCTTTACCCGCTTTAAACGACTCAGCGTAACTGTTTTTATCTATTCAATTCATACAATTGATTATTCTTTCCACAACAAAAAACTAGTTTTTGGATAGAATATAAAGAAGTGAAGACTTTTCTCACCTCGGATCACCTCGGACAAGTTATTTTTTCTTAGACCTGTCTTGAAATAGAATACAGACACTAAAATAATAAATACTACACTATGTATGTGAACAATAATTTTATATATCACGCTTTTGAAACACTATTTAATGGAACTTATGCGTTCATAATTGACATATGTCTCACTTAGATCTAAGAGATTATTTGACAATGTAAAGCTTATATATCTTGTCTCTGTACTTAGTTCAAACATAGAGTGACTATTGAAATGTGGCACACGCTACGCAAAGCCGAACTATCCTAATTAAACATTCCATACTTCATGACTATGAAATTCCTCACTGTGGACTAACTTATTAAAAGGTAACATCTCCTACCATATGCAGGGAACACGATCCTTGACTAACACAGTTTACGCCGTAAAAAAACTATTTATTATATCACCACATTCAAATGGTTTCCAGCATTGTATGAGTTTAAACTCTTTCATTCCTAATTAAAGCAAGTATATCATGTTATAATTTTAGACTGCTCAGATGATTTTATGAGCTTTATTTTACATTACCGCCATACGCCATATCGTTAACAAAATAATGAGGACCCGCGTTTCTCACTCATATTATTAAATGCATCTGGTTCCTAATCAATTATTTTTCACCTGTTTTCTTCTTTTAAATACATATAATAATGTTACATAACAATTTTTACTTTAATATATATTATAAAATGCCACCTGCAATGCGCATTCATAACCATAACGAATGCATTTGATTCCTTTACCTTAATGTTATATGGATCAACGTTATTCAATAATGGTTAAAATGGCAAACATCCGCCCATACAAAAAAAAATGTTATAAAATCAAATCGTGCATACAGCACTGTAACAAGTTTTCGGATTTCATAAATATATCAATTGGTTTGAGGCAATGAAAAACAACATGTACTCGTTTCAATTCGATTCGTTACAATAAATCTTTAAACTTAACGCATGCATTATAGAGGTGTTCACGGTAACAATCTATACTAAATTCAAGAGAAAAGCATTTCATTATCATGCCATTAATTAGTCAACAAAATTTTTAATTTGGAATAATATTAGTTTTAAGCAGTAACTAAACAAAACAATTGAACACATATTTGTTCCTGCCCTGCGGATGGATCACATGACTTCCGAACATCACAGCTCCGAGCATAACTATAACAGTGTTTTGTATTGTAAAGATGTTATATTTATACTATGCGGTTTTCTGTTATGAAAGAAGTGGAGCAAGTAGTTTTCTCTGGATATAATTTATGTAATTTAATTATTTACCATATTAATAAGTTATATTATATACTGTAAACTCACAAAACTTTCGTAAACTAGTCACGCCATAAGAACTTAAACAAATTTCATCGGAAATAATTTTTAAGCGGTTAACTATATGGGATGCAACAACATATTGAAATCTACAAGTTTTATTTTTCAAATCATGCCCCCAAAATCAAAACTTGCCAAACCCCTGGGCCACATGCCTGTCATATATGAATATAACATTCACATAATTACTCAAAAACATCAGCGTGTAAAACATTTGTATTTATTGAATACGACGAGTTACTTAAATCTCTCATTGAAAATAGCACCCACATTAAAAAAATATTTGTTTTTGTTTTGAACGAAATGTAGAAATGTAAATCAACTGCATTAGACGAATTAATGTATCATGTTGAATACGAACCCCTTGAAAAAAACACACACGAGTTTTACATGTGCGCTGATTTATGATTCTTTTACTAAGATAATTAACTTATGCTGTTATATGTGAAGTGATTATTGTGATCAAATTTAAATAAGCTGAATAAACTTCCGTCTAGCCGTTCATCATTGAGAAGGTATGTCACGAAGGCACACTATAAATCTTGATAACAATAAATTTTGAATTAAATTTGGTATTGCATTCTGAAGGCAGACTGATATTTTCGATGTTAAGTTCGTAAAGAGATTATGAAATATAGATATAATGGCGACATAACTGTCCAGCAGTATTATAAATACACGCCCTTGCCATGCGATGAGCGATAACAATGAATAATCTGTAATCAGTTAAACGAACAAACTAGCATTGAGTGAATGAAAAATCGCATCGTACTCCACACATTGAAACATGAGATGCAAATATGAACAGCACACGTTGACAAGAGAAACGTTTCCTTATTTTAAAAGGACGGTACAGATAATTGCAGGCACGATAGTTTAATCCTTGATATATACCAATTATGTGACCGTTTTCTGCAGATGTTGATTCTTAATGTCTTAGGACTGACTCAGTTCTGATCTTAGTTAAGATTAATAGCATTGCACAAAGCTAGCAATTGATTTATATTTGTAGTTTTCAGACATCAGAAGATGCATACTCGTTCAATATGTTCTGTTATATGTATCGTCTGACAAAAAATAAAATAAACTACATCAACGGAGTTAATTATACAACACTAGACATAAATATAGTTAAACGATCATGAATTTAAGAAAAACACGCATTCTCTGAGATCTTGTGTCACTCTATTAACAATGATACGCACTTGTTTTGAATGATAGAGTAGATTGATAAGATGTGCAAAGTCTACAATTACATACGTTGCGGGCATTCAAATATGTGACATGTGAATATGAGCTGCAGTTTGGTGAATGTCGACACTAGTTTGTGCTGGTTATTTAAAAAAGACGATGGCGTAAAGTCAACACCTGTTAAAGAAAATACATATCATAAAATGCTCTCCAAAATTGTTTTATAAATGTATTTAATACAATACAGCCATACAGAATGACAACGACGTGTATTCCATTCTACGGCGAACAATATATACAAAATGTATCTGATGCAGCTATTTGTGCTGCTATTTTGAATTGAATTTAAAAACTTTAATAATGTTTTACAAACTGTCCTCAAAATGTTCTTATTCCTTTATCATGAATTGACGAAATATTTATAACAATCATGTTGATTACAGTTTTGTCTATTAATTAATTGTAAAATATCGCAATTACTTGCAATCTTTGTAGTTTTCCTCCAATCAACTAATCGCATTTATTTAATTAGGTGTATATATCGACATATATATTGTATATTGTATAATTCTTGATAATGTTCAAATCAATAACGATACTAAGGTAATAACAGAACTGTATGTATTAAAATAACTGTTTAAATGTTGCAGTTGCAACGAATGTGTATTATTATTGTATACATTTTGCAAAAACAAGTATAACATACATGTGACTACAAAAAACGTTTTCAATAGAGTACTTTTTTTAAAGTCAGCTGGTTTTGTACGATAAAGTTAATTTATCAAATAAAAAAACTTATTGAATGATTAAGGATGGAATCTGAATCTTTATAAGGTCAATGTAAAGCATCAGTTTTATTTCGTTATAACGATGTTCAATTATTCCTAGATATTTAGACAAAAGGAACTAAACACTCTTTACAACTAGTAAATATCATAAATGTGACTATTGTATGCGGTGCAAAAACTTGTGAATAATGTCACCGGTGTATTAAATGATACTGGATTACACGTACAAATCAAACGGCGAGGTCGTTAAGTTTATGAATTGCACAATTAAACGGCGTTCTGCGTCACAATGTTACGCAATGTTGTGCATAATGGTTTAGAGTGATATAAGATACCATACTTTGATTCCGATAAGATACTCAGAGGGCATCAAACAAAATACACACAAGTAGATAAATATTGATTATTATTATTATTATTATTATTTAGTGTGCATTGTTTTGAGGTTAAAAACATTAGGTAGTGTTCATATTGTGTTCGTCCTACAAACATTATATTAATATTATGATATTTGTAATATCCTGAAATTCGCCAGTATCAATATCAAAATGTCGTGTGTATAATGTTTTTACTGGCTGCAACCTTAAATATGACAAACAATATACTTAAATTCCTGTGGGTTTTTTTCCTTGGTACAGTTGCCTCTGTTTTCAATATTTTAATTTGTGTACTGTTTATTATGCTGGTTGGACGGCGGTCGTCCAACTTCATTTCACATGTTTAATACGTTATAAATCTGTATATCTTGGTTACTTATTTTAACCAATAAAACGTCTGGCACAGGTTTGTTGCCAGACAGTATCAACCACTTACTGTGTTGTATATTCTTTAATGTGACATGAATGAACTTCAGAGGCAAATGGGCGCAAATATAAATTCTATTCAAATTCTTGCAAGCGATACTGATAAGATAGTGTTTTGTTTTTTTTACTGAAATCTGAAATTTAAACTTGAGGTTGTGAGCCAAATGGATAGATGCTTGCTTTACATATTTGTTTGAATTGAGGATGCATTTGAATCAGACCTTCAATACCAGTTTGATTTACAAAGATTACCTTTGTTGTTGAACAACTGCCACTTTACATCGACACTTGTTTAAGTATTATATTTCAGCGGAAAGCACGATTCATTTGTATACATAGTTATTGTGGGCATTTGAATTTGATAAACCTGTTAAACAATAAATTGAACGTTGGCGTAACTAAACTGATTTCATCTAATTAAAACTACTTTGAATACGGCTCCTTGTGTATGCAAAATATCCTGCGTTAAGACGTCATTAATCATTCTTGTTACGTTGTGTCGTATGTTGTATATATGTTCAACCGTTAAGAGTAAATGTCAGTGTATGATAACCATTTGTACAAATTTAACAATTGAACTATTTTAAATTTAATTTCAGGGAACTGAAGACAATGGCTCTGTCGAAGTTATCATCAAGCGAGCCAATTAATTGCGTAGCACTGATCTGGACAGCAAAACAACAGTTTAAAAAATTTAATGCATCGTGTTGCTGGGCCCACAGTTTGGTTGAAAGGTTTTGCGACGCCTGTTACGACGTTTACATACTAATGAACGAGCTTCCGGTGAGGAATAATTTGTACGAGTGTTGCAGGGACATTTTTAAACGATTCTTCAACAATCTTCCTTCGGTCGAGTTTCAACAGGCGATACAGTTTATCGAAGACACACGACACCGTCTTGCAGATAATGATAGGTGTAAACTTTGTCAGTTCTTTGAAAAGTGGTATGGGCTTTTCAGTAAACAAGACCTCTCAAGGCAGATGTTCAAAGGTAAAATATGTTTTAGTTGTCCAAAAAACTAGAACATCATAATGCAATTATTTCAGTTTGTATTGTATTACAAATTATTGGTCACAGCTTTCTCATGTACAGTTAAATGGATATTATGGTGGACAAACCAGTTATCGAACACCTAAGAAATTACGTTAAATTACCTTAGAATTGAAACACGTACAATGACAAAAACATTTTGTTTTAACAAATGACTAACAGTTCAATCATTGAATGATTTATCTGTAAAGTTTTCCAGCAAACTACCTTCAAGAATTCATAACAATGATTCCCTGGTTATTGTCACCTCTAGCAGACAAAACAAATTGGCGGCCGATGTTAACATGACCTATTACCCGACACTTCATAAATACTACTCCAGTATATACCAAGTCACATGAATATCACGTGACCCGGACTCGGCGAAAAAATCTGTGTCTTCTGCAATCAAAATTGCAAACGGAAATATTATTTTTGGTGTGTAAATGCACGTTTTGATAAATGCATTCAAAAAGCAATAGCTAAAAACACATAAAACGGTGTAAATAACAATAAATGCATTCCTTTAACCTGTTTTCGGCGCATTTGTTTCAAGCTAAGTAGGCAAGTAGGTCATGGACTTCATGTGCGACCATTTGTTAATCAATGTGTCGTCATGCGCACTTTTGCGCATGTGCATACAGAACCAAAATAAAACGTCGGTTATTAGGTGCTGTTCGGTAACAGGTACTTTCACGATAAAAGTTTGATAATGACGACTTCAATAAAAACAGGCTTGTTTCTATTTAGCTCGACGTACATGTACTGACACATTAATGTTAAGCTACCATCAACGGTTTATGTATCCCGGCTTGATTAAGGGTTTGGGGAAATATTGTTTCGTTGAAAAGTTTTTTCTGGACTTCACACGAAAGTTTTAAATCCAAAAATTCAAATAGACGCATGTCTTAATTATCGTTTGAACTTTGTCAAAAGCAATGTTACGGAAATGTTTAAACGAAGCCAGTTACACTTAAATATTGAATGATTTGTACAGTCTAGAGAAACCTCAAAGTTCTCAGGATAAGTCTGTCTGGATTCTATTTACTAGACGTAATTTCCACACAATAACATGTTCTCTGTGATAAAACTATGATTTACACTTTCAAAGTTATTTACCTTTATGACTCAGTAACAGTTGATCCGTTATTATTATATTGCAGGAATGTTCAAATCAAACTTTTTCGACCTGGGAATAGTTTCACTTCGAGAAAGACGTGGTAAGTTCTTGAATGTCTTCACGCGTTGTCCACTTGTCATTATGAAACATTTGTAAAAATAATACAACAATAACAACATTAACACTACGGTATTTAAGCTGTGAACTCATCGAAATATATATCACCATATTGAATGCGGTTAAATAAACCAATTATATTCGCCTGTTTACTTAAATTAATGTTTCGTTTAGTGCGCTTTACATAGTATTATTTAAGTATCTCAAACATAATGGTTAGTATCACGCATATTTAATAATAAACTATGGACCGTTTTTTTCGTTTTGTTCGGAAGTTGAAACACGAAGACGGGGATGCCAACCAATTCCACCAAGACCTGCACTTCCTACTTTTGTACTCGACAGGGGGTTCAACCATGGGAAAGGATTTTTATACATTATATTTAGAGAAATCAGTAATAGCAAATATGCACTAGTGTTTAAACCTATGCATCATAACTGGTCCAAGGTATTTCAAATTAAAATATATGAAACAAATGCAAATATAATTTATCGCAACAAGGGGAATGTACTTAGAGAATGTGATTATATGTTCTCTGCTCGAAGCTTGAATGCTGGAAGCGCTACGTATGTTTTCCTACGAATTTGTCAATTATAGTTTTTATAAGAACGATGTTCGTAATAAGGCAAATTTATATTTAGTTTTACATTTACTATTTACCTATACCTACTCATTAGGAAATGTTTTTTTAATGTACACATCTCCTTTATCCATAAAAAAATATTTTAAGGGCAAATTCAGGTGTTATTTAGTGAGAACTATTGACATACTTTCAATGGTTAGCAGAAGAAGCATATTATGAAATACCTGACAGATATTTAATATTACCAAAAACATGTAATTCTACACATTGTGAGAATTGTATGTTGTGTTTATTATTTATTTTAACGTATTTTTTACAACAGAACTTGTTAAATTCTTCAAAAACGAAATACACTTATCTCATGTTTCTCCCTTAGTCGAGAATTGCAAAATCTCTCTGAAACCACAATCCTTCAATATGACTTTAAATCAATCCCATGTTACTATAACCACTAAAATGGTCATTATATAAGTTTGTCATGGTTTCGGCTGTATTCATGCTACTGTGAAAGCAATTGTCAAACTAGCAATAACGATGCACGTCAGTATAGATTGGATTAAAGCAAAATGGCTCAACTATATTTCGTCTATAAAACTATATAGCCTTAAGTTACATATTTCGTGCATTACCAGGTACTGTCGTCCTGTACTCAGTGTGTTAAGCATGTTTTTACGGTTAAAATTGGCCTCGCGACAGTTATCACGTTGTTTATTATTGTCTACGCAGAAAAACGAACCCAGAGCTGTATTCAAATCATTTAATTGATGAGAAATCTGGCAAACACAATTTGGGCATATGGTTAATATATACATAAAAAGCACTTTTGTAATTCCAGCCTTATTTTGATTTGTGTATTATAAAGAAATTTCGAAAAACGTTTCTCAAAATTAGAATGATCTTCTAATTGACTGCATGAAGAAAGTGGGCGATGGTCAATATCTTTTCCAGAGTCAAAATAAAGTGCATATGGAGTAATACATAAACAGATGAATGTCAGTTTGTGTAAGAGTGAAGGATGTATTTAGAATTATGCTCTTAGTATATACATTTTAATTACGGACAGAGATAAAACATGCACACATATATCACATTACTATTAACAAAAACGTTTTGTAACATGGTATAAATAATTTATCGTAAGAAATAGTATTACATAGGTACCGTGCTGATTTAGGTATAAGTTAAACGCTTTTAATAACTTAACTGTAAAACTTGCATTTATACGTCATTATATAAATTGTCAGTATTATATTTCCCATGAAGGTTATATGACAGTATCTTTTCCTTATAAATGTTTTGATAATTGTTATGAATTTAATCACAGCTTGTAACATAAATGACGGAGAACACAATGGCACGACAAATGTAAACGTAGACAGAGTCCATTTCAGATTTCTTTACGTTTTATTGCTGCTTATTAACACAACACAACGTTTTCACATGTTTGTCAAATTCAAGACAACACGTTCAGCCCGAAACGGGCCTCGTCCGCGACAGCACGCAATAATGCGCATTCTTTGTTCGGCCGCTCAAGTAAGACTGCTTTATTAATAAAGATATGAACAACGAAAGCTTTGATAATTGTTACGTGTGCAATTCTTTTTTTCTTTTTTCGTAATTCTCTAAAACTTGTAGTATTTCGGACATCATTTGGTATTGGTATTGGCTCTTTCATTATATCAATTAAAATTACCAAATGACCTAATTAACCATCTTTATTTACTTATATATACTTTATTGGGTTGTTTACCGGTGCGGTGCTTACAATTAATGCTTTACTTTGAACTGTGCTAATTAAAAATTACTGTGATAACACTCCGTATTGGTTGACACATTACACTAAGCATTACCACCTAAATCATTATTATTTCTTTCTTTTTTAACCAAACTTTTTTCCAATCCTCTCAAATGTCTTCTTACAACAAATCATCCAAGGGGCAGAGTCAAAACCTGACTCCTTTACTGGGGGAGGCACTTTTAGGGTTGGATAGGCACCATCTATCCCACAATACCATGCACTTTAAGTGTCTCCTCCAGTCAGCTGGAAGTGTAGGCCCCATCATGTCCCGCCTTTCTATTTTCCAACTGGCCTCGTGTTTGGCAAGGGAACTCCCCGGACTTGTTGAGCGGCCGGTGCCCTTGGCGTCTGGCTGCGTGCTCTTGCAGCTCAAATCCGCTCAAGCGCTTGCCACCCTTCTTTCTAGGGGTACTTTTTTCCTTGGCAAAGTCGCGGTTCGGACCTTATCCCCGTCGAACATGAGGTCGGTACACGGTCACATAGCAGTGATCCCGGAAAGCCAGGACTTGATGGAACTTCAGACATCTCTCTCTGTCAACCCTGCGATACCTGTTTCTGATCTTCTTATCACCAATTTGGAAAGGGTTGAACCTTATCGCCCTGCTCCACCTGGCTTTCCGAGACTGGTCAAAATCTCTTTCTTAACATACCAGTCCTAATTAAAATTTTTGTCAAGGACACCAGCATAGCCCTCGATATTCGTCCCTGCCCGGCCACACCTGCCCGTTGCTTCAATTGCCAGGGCTTTGGACATATAGCCAGCAGAGGTAAATGCCCTACTTGCCAAAGAAGGTGCACCTACAAGTCTTGTTCGTGTGCCAACTGTGGCGGCCTGCACTCCGCATCCTACCAGGGGTGCCCCTCCTATAAGAGGGCTATCCATATAGCCACCTTTGCCAGTTTTTATGGGGTCACCTTGTCCGAGGCGGAGAGCAGGCTACTTGCACCTGACACTGTGAGCCACAGCGTGGGCGCCCGAAACACCACCATCACAACCGGTTCCGCGTTTTCACCTAAACATGCCTCTTCCGGTACTATCTCGCCCCAAACCGGGAGGACATGCCCCATAGTTGAGGGGTTAGCGGGTAAGAGTACCCCCCCCCTCAACCCATAAATAGGGACCCCCCCCAAGGTTATACCTGTGGAACAGGTCTCCAACCACACACCGGAAATACACAACACCCCCCCTGTATCGCCTATCCAGGGGGATTCACCTACACAGAGGCGCCCTCCTGTGGCTACCAGGGGGTCTTCCCCGTCCTTCCCATTGTCTGATGTTGCCAGTGTCACTACTTGTAGTGGCACTACACTTTCAAACAACTCGATGTTCGACGTGACGGGGCACGACTCTCTGGTGTCGGTGCACTCCAGTATATTGAAGAACCTTACAATCTCTGGTGTCTGCGAAATAGAGAAGGAGCCCCGAGTTAGTTTCCCCTCTAACCGTCCCAGAATGGTCGACATCTTCAATGAGCTCCCTGCCGTTAACACCAGCAGACTTAACTGGAGAATCATTTATCAAAATTAAGGATATGCCAGCAACAGGTCACACATATAGGAACATACATCTCAGCGAGCTGACGGATCTGATAGCTGAGATAATAAAGGACCGTAATAGGCCCACGACTGGGTGTCGTGATATCTCCTATATTTACAATAGAATAGATTCTCGTTTCAAAAATTGCAGACAATCTCTAACAAAGGTCATCCCCCCTGACAAATCCCTAACAAATAAAATCCATTCTGGAGCTGGGGATCCTCCAAAAATAGCAGACCCAGATGCCCCCACCGGCCGTCTGTCCCCCCTTAGTTAACAAGAAACCTGCCCAGCCGGCCAGGACCCCTGCGAAACTCAAAGGGGCCTGTGCCGGTCATAAATTAGGAGTTAAATCACCACACCATAATCTCAACCAGATTAAACGCAAGATAATTTCACTCCAATATGGACAGTTATCTGCAAATCATTTCTTTTAATGTGATCTTACCACTAACAAACATACTGAGTTGAAGTATTTCCTTGACAGTAATCCTAATAAACATATATTATGCCTCCAGGAAACTAGATTTTCCAATAACAATGTTAAGCAAATTCCTGGCTTTTACTGTGAAGTTAAAAATTTTGGTATTTTAAACCATCATATTGCTCGTGGTCTTGCCATTTATATTAAAAATACTATTAATTACGAATACCTGGGAGTGAACAACCAATTAAAACCGGATGGTAGCACGGCTATTGAGGCATTAGCTATTAAATTGGTTATTGATAAGAACCGGCCTCTTATTTTGGTCAATATTTACTCAAGAGGATGTGATCTTGAAACTTTGAACGGTCTCTTTAAGGAATTAAGGACCATTAAAGGACCCTATGATGTAATATTCACAGGGGACTTTAATGCACATCACCCTGCTTGGGGTTCCAACAATTCAGGTGCAGAAGGTCGGGCGGTTATGGAATGGTTGGACAAGCAAGACCTTATACTGCTCAATGACGGTTCTCCAACCAGACTTAACCTCACTGGTTTAAACTCCGACATTGACCTTACTGCTGTTAATGCCAGGATAGCCAGTGCGTCTGCATGGGCAACCGTTAATGATACAATTTAATCACCTCCCACAACAGGTTACCCTGCTCAGCTTTATTGCACAGGGAACTGATGCCCAATGCTCAGGGGAGCATAAATTTTTACTTCAAAAAGCTAACTGGGCTCAGTTTAGGGACCTCTGTTCAGATCTCTCCCTTGCAGATGTTCACTCTCAGGACTCAAATCAGTTTTGCAACATTTTAACTAGTAAGATACTGTCCATAGTGGAATGTAGCATACCGGTCTCCTCCGGCAAGGTTAAGGCCAGAAATAAGGTCCCGTGGTGAAATGAGGCGTGCTCCAAGGCGGTACAGGATCGTAACAAAGCATTAAGAATTCTTAAAAAGAACCCAGCTGAGCATAATCTTCTTAATTAAAGGTCCCTCGAAAATCAAGCAAAGCGGGTCATTTTGGACGCAAAATCTCAAAATTGGAAAGAATTCTGTGATTCAGCAATTATTAATAAGAAAAATACTAGGGATTTTTGGCAAAAAAATTCACAAAATTAAAGGAAAATCTTTCACCCCTGTAACGTTACTTAAATACAAAAGCGAATTTGCCACCACCCCAAGGGAAAAGGCTCAATTTTTGGTACAGCATTTCCAATCTGTCTCCAGTGACTCAAACCTTCCCGTTGAAACTTTGAACTATCAAAAGCGGTTTGAGACTGAGCACAAAAACATTTTAAATGAGCCTGGGGACAACAGCACGCCTCTTAATTTACCTTTTACTTTAACTGAATTATTAAGCGCCATTAACACCAGGAGCAATACTGCCACGGGGCCTGACACAATAGCATATTTAATGTTCAAAAATATGCCAACCATAACTCTTAAAATATGGCTTAACCTATTCAATCAGGTGTATAGGACAGGCACAGTACCACCCGAGTGGAAGCAGGCCACAGTGATTTCAATTCCTAAACCCGATAAAGAACAAAAAAGATCCAAACTCATATCGTCCAATAAGTTTAACATCTCACGCAGGCAAATTACTAGAAATAATGGTCAAAAATAGATTAGAACACTTATTGGAATCTAAAAACATACTAAACCCTTTCCAGTCTGGCTTTAGGAAGGGGCGTTCCACTCTTGATCAGCTAGCTAGACTACAACATGATATTCTTTCTGCAAAAAATCAAGGGCAATCAGTACTAGCAATTTTTTTGGACCTTCAGGCCGCCTTTGATTTAACATTGACCTTTGGCATATTAAAAAAGCGAGCTGATTATGGAATCACTGGATACTGTTTTCACTACCTCAGAGCTTTCCTAGAGGGTCGCAAAATTCAGGTCAGGGTCGATGGGGAGTTATCAGAGGTAACCATAACCGACCGTAATACCCCTAACTCTGTTCTCCCTCATCGTAAATGGCCTACCTGATGCCGTAAAAGACTCAGGAATGGTTATTTCCCAGTTTGCCGACGATTCAGGCACTTGGTTAAAGGGGTCTAACATGTTACGCCTGCAGAAGAGGGCTAAAGCAGGCTTGGACTCCATATGGAAATGGTCTATTGAATGGGGATTCAAAATTTATCCAACCAAAACAGTAGGAGTATTATTTGGCGACCAAATTCAGCACTCTTTGGACTTAAATTTAGGTGGCACCAAAATTATTTTTGAAAAAGGGGTGACATTTCTAGGTATGTACCTAGATAAACAGTTAACCCTTAATCACCACTTCAAATATTTAGCAGAAAGGTGCGAAAGGGACCTAAACTTAATGAGAATGTTAAGAGGCACAGGTTTCGGATCAGATAAAAATAGCCTCTTAACTCTCTATAAGTCCCTTACATGTCCAAAGCTAGATTATGGTGCCCAGATCTATGCATGTGCAAAGCCAAACGCCCTAAAAATGGTTGATGCCATTCAACTTAAGGCCTTTAGTATAGCTCTGAGGGCCCTAAACTGTACACCGGGTGCACTGCTTGAAGAGGAGGCCGGTATGCTACCCCTTGACTTGCGCCGTAAACAGCAGTCCCTTAACTTCTGGGCCAGGGCTAAGTCTCGGCATGGCTCAAACCCTGTAAACAAACATGTCGGGACTGGCACCTTCATCAAGGGGAAAATACTTAAGCGTAAGCATGTCGCCCTACCATTTGGTGCGAGTATTAGGACCCTTGTTGAAGATGCCGGCCTCGACAAGGTACCTGTAGCAGACCTGAGGCCCTCCAAGACCCCCCCCCCCCCCCCCCCCCCCCCCCCCCCCCCCCCCCGGACGCTTGGACCCATTGATGATGAACTATCACTCTCTAATAAAATAACGAAAACTGACTTGCCACAACTCATCAAGTCAGAAGCTCTCTCACTCATAGATAATAAGTATGCTGAGCATCTAAAAATCTATACAGAAGGCTCCAAATGCCCTAACTCTGGTTTGGTAGCCAACTCTTTTGTAATTCCTTCAAAAAATATTACCAAAACGCACAGGCTCAGCAACAATCTCTCTATTTTCTCAGCAGAACTTTTGTCAATTAAATACACTTTGTGCTGGATATTGGTCAATAAACCTACTAAAACTGCTATTTTATCAGACTCAATGTCATCTCTTGAGTCTTTAAAAAACAGAAATAGCAGATCTAGGCCTGATATTTTAACTAGCATTTTGGAACTTCATCAACAGTGCCTAGATAAATCTTTAAAGGTCACATTAGTATGGTGTCCATCACATGTCAATATCAGTGGGAATGAACAGGCTGACAAGGGGGCCAAGGAGGGCCTCTTGAGGGGGGCCGTAGATGCTGGGGAACCCCTGGCGCCTACTGAGATCTACTCCCTGGCAAAGAAATTTGTTGTGGGTCAGTGGAATCTCCGGACTCACAATTTGGCTTTCTCTCGACATACTTTTATCAGACCCATGAAAACCCTCGGGCCGCCTGACAGATACTCAGCAAGCATTGTGCTTGACAGAGCCATCACGCACCTGAGGATGGCGCGGTGGGGCGGGAAAGTATATCCTCGGTGTAGACCCTGCATGTCCTAGGTGCCAGGAACCCCTCACTGCGCCTCACATGCTGCTGCACTGCCAAAACCATAAGGCGCAGAGGGACCACCTCGAAGCTGCATTGCACTCCCATGGACTAGTGTTAAACCTTTCCAACGTGCTAGACCCCAAGGGAGCAGCTAGGGGCCCGGTCTTCTCTCTGCCCTCGCCAAATACCTTCTAGACTGTCAGATAACTGACAAGATCTAGGTCATTGGGGGATGGAGAGCAGCCAACACCCACCCAATTATTCAGTCATGTGACTGATTTGTTTTAACCGTGTAATTTTACACAAATCTGACGCAGTCATTGCAACTGTGTTGGATTTGTGTCATTTCGACACAACTTTGTTTTTGTTTTTAACGGGATTATTGTTCCACCTTGCCCTTTCTAAATCAGGCCAATGGCGTTGACCTGGTATTCCTTATTTTAAAACATTTTTTATAAGAGAATGACGTTAGTCAACCATTTACATTCTTCATTTTCTTAATATACTCATATTTTATAGCAGTTTTTATTTAAAAGAAAGGACGAGGCTGTCCAGTAACCCGGGTATGTTGGCTGCACTGCACCCCCTCCCTTCCCCTCTGACACCCCCCTTCTCCTTCAAACTCGAAGAGCCATGTCAGACAGGAGTGCACGGTGCAGGGTCATACACCTTGCAAAACCCATTTTAGCCCTTTAAAGGGCATTACCAACTCTTTGGTACTTTAATTATTTTTAAAATTGCTATAATAAGTGTTATAGAAAATAATAAACACTTGTACTTTATTGTTTGTTTGTTTTAAATAAAAATTGTTACTTTGTTTATATAGCAAATTAGCTACTTTTGTACCATTTTTACTCTGTTTCATCCCCTATATATTTAGTATTATAGGTTAGATTAAGGCATCTTGTGGGTTTTGTCCTGCATCTTAGTATGACTTGGTATCTCTTTAACCAATTCCATTTTACTGGATTATTTCAGTATAACAACATCATATTGTCTTTAATTTTTATCCATCATTCTCCATTTGTAATTTCCATTTACTGTGCACTCCCTCTGGTCTAGGGGACACAACCATCATAAAACTTCACCTCCACAATTACCTCCCTTTTACCCTTCCCAGTAGTACTACCCCTGCTGGCTCGCCCCACCCACACCAGCCTACAGTTCCAAACTCTCCTTCTTTAAACTCCCCAGGGTGGCATCATGTATTTTACCTATTAATAAATGCTTGCAGCTTTGTACATAATGTACATAATTTACTTTTATATAAACATCTTTGTTTTGTTTAATTTTTAACTGTAAAATACATTGTTTTACCTTATAATTCTTACGTGGCCCTATAAAGGTAACCGTTTGTTTGGCGACAAGTAAGTAACTAACTGTATTATACAAATATTACTATTGACTTCCTTTTAAATATTATCTAAACGCCACTCTGGGAAGACGTTTCTTCTTCATAGCCCAATACTCCTTAGGTTCCATACAGACAGGGTCTTATGTTGGAGCATTACAGCTATATTCCCTGTCTGCAAGTGTTCAACATTGTGCCACATTTACGAATACATACCCATTACAATACAAAATATAATTTAAAACTAAATTACAATTACCAAATACAATTTTTTGTTATATTTCTATATAATTGCATGTTTACATGCAAATCCCCCTTTTCTTATTAGAGCTAATATATCGGGCTCTTCCTTCCCTATTAATTAATGTTTATAAATCTTTATATCTTCCCATCGCTAAGAGTTCTTTGTATAACATATAACTCTAACAGCAAATTCCCATCTATCCAAAGATTTAATACATAGTGGCAATGTTAAACCACTTTGTGATCTGTAAAATGCTAAAATATTAATAATTTTTGCTTATTTCCAACATATTACACTTCCGTGTATTTGTTTTCTTTCATAGAAAAATCAAATTAAAGTAATTCTATATTGATTTTAACATTTAAAACACAGATCACAAAGTCTAAAGACTCCAACAAACCCATTGCAGTATATACTGAACAGTGGGTCTAGTAATGATGATGCCACATACAACAGTATGTGTTTTTACCATCTTTACTTATAAAAATTGGGCTATTCTCTCTCTTTCTCTTTCCTTTTAAAACATCCAATAACAATATCATATTAATAATAATAATAAGGAGAAGAAGAATAACAATAAAACATCAACATAGTAATTTATTACTATAAAACAATTCATGTATTCCATTAAATTTCAAGTTCTTTTGGATGTAATTATCCTTTTTCTTTCATTTCATATATTTCCTGCACAGAAATTCTTATTGTTAACAAACTGTAAAGTGCACTCAATGTCAAGGTCGTCCGCTGGGAAATTATTCTATTTTGAAACCGATTGACCTACTTGTAATTTTTAATAAGAAATTTCGGCCAATCAGCGCCATCGTTATATAAGCCTTTCAACCAATAGAAACCCCTGCTTTTTAACAGCGTTAGGCTCAGTCAATATGCAGTTTATATTGAGTATTGCGTTTATATCGCATCTTATCTAATTATAAGTAAAGCTATTTTTAAACTACTAGATTTTTATCAAAGCACCGCATCCACACTGCTAAGTATCTTATATTATAAATAGTACAGCCCAGTAAAATCGGGCTGACCATATTATGGCCGTTTTCGGCTTTTTAACGCAGAGTTTTATGTAAAGCAGTGTGCTCGGGCAATTGTTTCTAACCAAAGTCCCGAGGGTAAACAACCCCATTAGTCGTTCATAGAGATTGGATGAAAACTGTGACCTCTACTGTCTACACAAACAAATTGTTGACGGACACACGCACACACACACGCACGTACACACAACGGACGCCTGACATCACACGGTAACATAAGCTCACCATGTCATTCGTGACAGGTGAGCTAAAAAAACATTACACTGCTTTCAAGTTAAATTGAATTACGTTCATGCATGTGTATATTGTTATGTATACCAATATCATAAACATGTGTCTCAAAGAAATCAATTGTGTTACATTCGAGTTGTACATAGTATTTTTATCATATTACAATTTTTTATCTGTAGACCTATAAAAGATAAAATAGTTTTACTACATGTTATACCTTATTATATTCATTTTATTAACTGTAATTATACACATTAATGCTTAGATATACTTTGTCTTTCGATAGTAATTTGTCAAATTGTATCTTCGTTATGATATGTGCAGTATGATGATCCAGTATTTACTATTACATGTATGTCTTGTTTTAATGCAACGTATTATAGCGTTCGATAATCATAAACTATTTACTGTGTAAACACTGTGCTCTCACTTTGAATACTAAGGCTTTTGGCCTTCTGGACGTCTTTTATACATAATTCTACAAAGATACAATAAGGAAAACGACAATCTTGTCTGAGACACCAATGCACTCAGCATTAATATTTAGTATTAACATCTTATAGTGGTCCACAACAATTTTTTTCAAATCAGGTCCAGTGATTTACTTCTTATTAATATTTATTATATTTATTCAGCAAAATTATTTTGGTTTTCTAAAATGTATGTGTACAGATAACCGTGCGATTAGCGATTGTTTTTAACACTCAACAAATACCATCGGTGTGTTTTCATAAATAATATCATCAAGTATGGTAGCTCGAGATACAAAATGTCATCATAATTTTAACTACAATTGATATATTTATTTCTTGAATAATGTTTTATTTTTGTATAATGATTCAAAATTTAGTATATCAGACCGAGCAGTGTATGTTAACTATTAATTAAAGCCGACAAAATAAAATACAAAACAAGCACAAAATATAACATTTTTCCGTAATGTATATTTGGAGATACGTAAATACTGTATGTATTATAAATACTGTAAGTATGTAGTATGCGAGATGCGTATGTGGTGATATGTTTTTGGTTTTACAATTTGGACATTTAATTATTCCTTTTTCGAATAACTAAGTGTTTATGTGTAATACAGTGTGTTCGTTTTTTGTTTGCATATTTACTTTTTTTTTTTTAAGAGACGAATGTAGTGCTAAAACAAACTTAGTCTAGTACTTTTAGCGATTGTTTTTTTAATTAAAACAAAAAGAACGGCGTGTTTTCATAAATAATATCGTCACGTATGGTAACGCGAGATACAAACTGCCAAAATAATTTTTACAAAAAGGCCAATATTAATTTCTTGAATTATGTGATGTTTTTGTATAATTGTTTCAACGGTAGTACATCATACCTAGCAGTGTATGTTATCTATTAGAGTTGACAACATATACTAACAATCACACAACAAACAAGAGCACCGCCTAGCGGGTGCAGACGGCTCATCTATTTTTATGCCCCCGGATCGATAGATCGGGGGTGTATTGTTTTTGTCCTGTCTGTCTGTCTGTCTGTCTGTCATTCTGTCCCAAAACTTTAACATTGGTTAAAGTTTGATCACTTTTGCAATATTGAACATAGCAACTGGTTATTTACCATGCATGTGTATCTCATGGAGCTGCTCATTTTGAGTGGTGAAAAGTCAAGGTCAAGGTCATCCTTCAAGGTCAAAGGTCAGATATCATTGTATTTTTCTTTCCTAAAACTTTTAACCTTCGTTATAGTTTTATCATAAACTTTTTAATATTGAACACAGCAACTTCATATTTGGCATGCATGTGTATCTCGTGGAGCTGCACATTTTAAGTGGTGAAAGGTCAATGTTAAGGTCATCCTTCAAGGTCAAAGGTAAAAAAATGAAAAAAATATTTTCATTTCTCTATTCAATCTCAATGTATCTCATAGAGCTGCTCATTTTTGAGTGGTGAAAAGTCAAGGTCATCCTTCAAGGTCAAAGGTCAAATATGATTGTATTTTTCTTTTCTAAAACTTTAACCTTCACTAAAAGTTTTATCATAACTTTTTTAATATTGAACACAGCAACTTCATATTTGGCATTCATGTGTATCTCGTGGAGCTGCACATTTTGAGTGGTGAAAGGTCAAGGTCGTCCTTCAAGGTCAAAGGTCAAAAATTAAAACAAAATAAGTTCATTTCTCCATTCAATCTCTTACTTACTTCTCGTGGAGCTGCACATTTTGAATGGTGAAAGGTCAAGGTCATCCTTCAAGGTCAATGGTCAAATATATTGCTTCAAAGCGGCGCAATAGGGAGCATTGTGTTTCTGACAAACACATCTCTTGTTCTTTTTAAATGTGAAGGGACCTATCTCAATACTTCAATTAAACAGGGAAAGGGGTGGGAGTGGAGAGGGGTGTATAGTGTGGGTGTGTGGTCAATTATTACATTATTTTTGAAAAAAAGAAAGAAAAAAAAAGAAAAAGAAATTTTCATTTTGGGGGGGGCGATTCTTAGGCGGGATGGTTGGACGGTCTTTCAAAAATAAAATAATACAAATAAATATTTGTTTTTTTAAGCATGTTTAAAAAAATTTAAGGGGGGTCCGTGTCTGGGGGGTTGAGAGGGGGGTATAGTGTGGGGGTGTGGTCATTCATTAGATGATCATTCAAAAATAAGAAAAAAAATGGAAGAAAAAAAATCGGGGGGGGGGGGGGGGGGGTGGGGATTCTGGTAGGTCGTGAGGACTGGTTTCGGTGGAGTCTATTGTGGTATGTAAGGAAGGGGTTGTTTTGTCAAAGTATGAATCAAATCTGATCATAAATAAAGAAGTTATGGCAATTTTAGCAAAATTTTATAATTTTACCTTGAGAGTTAAGGTCATTCTAAGGTCAAGATCAAATTCAACTTGCCAGGTACAGAAACCTCATGATAGTATGAACGTATTTGAAGTTTGAAAGAAATAGCCTTGATACTTTAGAAGTAAAGTGGATCTACATACAAAATTAAACCAAATATTCAAAGTTAAGAAGTCAGAAAAAGGGCCATAATTCTGATGAAATGCCAACCAGAGTTATGCAACTTGTCCTGTACAGTCCCCTTATGATAGTAGGCTAGTGTTCTAAGTCTGAAAGCAATAGCTATAATACTTTAAGAGTAAAGTTGACCAAAACACAAAACTTAACCAAATTTCTAATTTTCTAGGTATACAAAGGGAACATAATTCTGTCAAAGTGCTAGTCAGAGTTACATAACTTTGCCTGCCCAGTCCCCTCATGATAGTAAGTAACTGTACCAAGTTTTAATGCAATAGCTTTGATACTTTATAAGAAAAAAGAACCTAAACACAAAACTTAACAGGACACGGACGCTCAGGTGATGACAATAGCTCTTTTTTTTAAATAGATGAGCTAATAAAATAGCATTTTCTCCATAATGTATATTTGGAGATATTGTATATACTGTACATAGTGTTAATGCTGTAAATCATGTAAATATTAAGTATGTGATTTAGGTTTGTGGTGATATTTTTTAGTTTTATGATTTGACATTTGATTAATCTTTTGTCAAATATGTAAGTGTACAAGTTTGTTACATTTTGATTGTTTTTGATTTCATATTAAACTTTTCTTTTTGAGAGACTAAATCAGTGCTAGAACACATTTACAGAGTTATAAGATGTGCAAATGACACTTTTTTATAAGTTAAGAATGAATTGTTTGGAAAGTGTTTTATGTGTATCAGTTGTTTTTGTTCCTCCTAAGAAAAAATACTTACTGTTTACAAACTTGATTTTGAATACTTGATGAAATGAAATGGTAAATTTACAAATTGTTTTATGGTTTTACACCTTTATGGCTTATATGTCAACATTTTACAACAAAAAACGATAAGTATTTTTAGAGTTAAGTTCACAATAAATAAATTGGATTTTTTTTAAAGGTTTAAGCAATGATTTGTATAAACATAATGCATGTTTGTGTATATACATGTACATATTGTTAATGTTAATTATATAACATAGTTGAAATGAAATAGAACCGAATTACTCATACTATGTGCACAGATTTCAACATAACCCGTTTGTTATAATACCAATTCATTTTATGCTTCAAAATAAATAACAAAATTCCCAAAACTTGAAAATTGTGGGTTTGCAATTTTATATTGGAAAACCAAAATAAAGTGTGATTATTTAATAGGAGTGTTTTGTGGTGTGGAGTTTAAGTTTGAATCATAAAAATTATAAGAAATAATCAAACATATTGTTTTTGCCCTGTCTGTTGGTTGGTCTGTTGGTTGGTTTGCGCCAATTTTAACATTTGCAATAACTTTTGCAATATTGAAGATAGCAACTTGATATTTGGCATGCATATGTATCTCATGGAGCTGCACATTTTGAGTGGTGAAAGGTCAAGGTCATCCTTCAAGGTCAAATATATGGGTCAAAATCGCTCATTTAATGTACACTTTTGCAGTATTTCAATATTCAAGATAGCAACTTGATATTTGGCATGCATGTGTATTTCATGGAGCTGCACATTTTGAGTGGTGAAAGGTCAAGATCATCCTTCAAGGTCAGAGGTCAAATATATGTGGCCAAAATCTCTCATTTTATGAGTACTTTTGCAATATTGAAGATAGCAAATTGATATTTGGCATGCATGTGTATCTCATGGAGCTGCACATTTTGAGTGGTGAAAGGTCAAGGTCAAGGTCATCCTTTAAGGTCAGAGGTCAAATACATGTGGCCCAAATCGCTTATTTTATGAATACTTTTGCAATATTGAAGATAGCATCTTGATATTTGGCATGCACGTGTATCTCATGGAGCTGCACATTTTGAGTGGTGAAAGGTCAAGGTCAAGGTCATCCTTCAAGGTCAAATATATGGGTCAAAATTGCTCATGTAATGTCACTTCTGCAATATTGAAGCTAGCAATTTTATATTTGAAATGCATGTGAATCTCATGGAGCTGCACATTTTGAGTGGTGAAGGGTCAAGGTCAAGGTCATCCTTCAAGGTCAAACGTCATATAGGGGGAAATTGTGTTTCACAAACACATCTTGTTAGTATTCTTATTTGTATGTTCTTTAATTTAACAGCTTTGCAAACATTATAGGGAATCACTTGTCAATATAAGAAGTTGTGAATTTTGTGTAAAGCAATTAGGTGTGGAGTTTTAAGGATTCAAGCACAGAACGCAATACGATTTCATTGGACTTTGTTAAAGAGATTTTATTATATGCCTTTCCTGTTATGTTTACTGTAAAGAATGTGCGAGTGTTATTGAATAAATATGTAGCAGTCATTGGATGTTTAACTAAATAAAAATCGGGTAAAGGCTTTCCAACATTTATATTAATAGGCCTTGTGTATGTACATCGTTTGTTAAAAAAAAATTGTTTGAATCAGAACCAACTAAACATGTTTATCACAACGGTATTTGGAGTAATGATGCACTGAACACACAAATAACATTTTTTCAACAGTGCTGTATATGTTTATGAGACTACTGGTAATTAAAACACACCGGCATTTGCATTTAAACAAGAGCACCGCATAACGGGTCCCAACGCTCGGCTGCGGGTGCAGTTTTGAATAAATGAAAGTTGTCAGAATATTTTTTTTAGAGGTCACAGTGACCTTGACCTTTGACCAAGTGACCCAAAAATGGATGTGGCATGTAGAACTCATCAAGGTGCATCTACATATGAAGTTTCAAAGTTGTAGGTGGAAGCACTTTTATTTTAGAGCCAATGTTAAGGTTTTAGCACCACGACGGAGGACGAGCTGGCTATGACAATCACTCGGGTTTTCTCCGAAAATAGCCGAGCTAAAAAATACTGATCTATTAAAACAAACACAAGAAGACAATAAGCACTGCAACTGGCATGTACCATGAAATAACATATTTAATCGTTCTTAAACATTAATAAAGTTAATAGTTTTTTATCCTCAATGCATAACTGAAAAAGAGTAAGGGCAATTACATTTTCAGAATAAATTTTGTTTCACTATACCCTTTTGTCAAAGGGTAATTTTACAACTCGATTATCAGAATGGTTGGAGAATCTAAATGGAAACAAATACCCTTATTATCAATTACAACCAAATCAGCACTCTTTAAACTGGTCTTCTACGTTATTTTATACGAACTGTTATTCTGTGATAACAAGTAAATACAAACCTCTCATCGCATACAGACGTTCATGAATATCAAGTGTCTATATGGCTGTTTGCTACTAGGGTTTTATTGAGGATAATAATTATTATTTATCTAAACATGGAAATCAAAAAGTTTCACTCTCAGTCCACAGTAAAAAGCGCACAATCACAAAATATGTCACAACATTTTAAGACGTGATTTTAATTGATATGAGCGATACAAAAAACAACATTATTTAAAAAATATTGTTTATTCCCCTTTTAGGTATAGTAAAGTATACTAGCATGCACATATACTAATGCACCAATAATTAACATAATGATAACTTAAAACGTTAATAATAGCACTAAACAATCAGACATGTCTTCTTCTTGTGGATTAATCAGAAGAACACAACCGCTCTCAGCACAAAGATCGCTACAGGTTCGTCATCTGGAGGCATTTTACAAGCATTCAAAGATTTAACACGCTCTGTCATTCTTATATGAAGTTTAAACCAAAAATGTAACTGTACTGAAGAAAACAATCAACACAACCCAATCAACACAACCAAGCAAAATATTTGGATTATTTTGTGATTGTAAGCAAGTGATTTAATTATTTAAAAGAGATAATCCTCAGAACAAGAGCTTTTAAACATGCAAAAATGGAACATTGAAATTAAGTTACATTCAGATTTTACAAAAGAATTTAACAATCTATTCTTATGCTTACAAATTCGTACAATGTAACAATAAACGCTGATTAAAAGACTCAGTAAATTAACCTCACACAAAACTTATTTTCCGTCTTATCTGGTCATATCTGTACCATTATGACAGTGGTATCACATAAAAATCAGAGAAAGGGCCGTTTTCAAAAGCACATATCGGCTTTTCAATTTGGCAACAAGAGCAGCCATGTTTTTTAACCAACCAGCAGCATTTTAAAACTCATCCAAGATATAATCGTGATGAATCGTCTGAACAAGTTTCATGAAGATCGGACAGTAAATGTGGCCTCTAGAGTGTTAACAAGATTTTATTATAGCCATATAAGGAAAAATGCCCCGCCCCTTGAAAGCCATGTTTTAAAAGCAAACATAATTATTTTCGAACTCATCCAAGATATGATTGAGACCAATCTTCTGACCAAATTTCATGAAGATTGGACAATAAATGTGGCCTCTAGAGTGTAAACAAGGTTTTACTATAGCCATATAAGGAAAAATGCCCTGCCCCTGGTGGCCATGTTTTTAAAGCAACCAAACCATTTTCAAACTCATCCAAGATATCATTGGGACAAATCTTCTGACCAATTTTCATGATGATCGGAAAATAAATGTGACCTCTAGAGTGTTAACAAGGTTTTACTATGTAGCCATATAAGTAAAAAATGCCCCGCCCCCGTGGTAGCCATGTTTTTCAACCAACCGGCATCATTTTTGAACTCCAAAATATTATTGGGATGAATCTTCTGACTGAGTTTCATGAAGATCGGACTATAAATATGGCCTCTAGAGTGTTAACAAGATTTTAGTATAGCCATATATAGCCATATAAGGAAAAATGCCCTGCCCCTTGGCAGCCATGTTTTTCAAGCAAACGTGACCATTTTCGAACTCATTTAAGATATCAATAAGACAAATCTTCTGACCATATTTCATGAAAATTGGACAATAAATGTGGTCTCTAGAGTGTTAACAAAGTTTTACAAAAGCCATATATAGCCTTATAAGGAAAAATGCCCCGCCCCCTGGTGGCCATGTTTTTAAAGAAACCAAAACCATTTTCGAACTCATCCAAGATATCATTGGGACAAATCTTCTGACCAAGTATCATGGATCGAAAAATAAATGTGGCCTCTAGAGTGTAAACAAGGTTTTACTATAGCCATATAAGGAAAAATGCCCCGCCCCCTGGCGGCCATGATTTTCAACCAAAGGGCATCATTTTTGAACTCGTCCAAGATATTATAGGGATGAATCTTCTGACCAAGTTTCATGAAGATTGGACAATAAATGTGGCCTCTAGAGTGTTAACAAGATTTTACTATAGCCAAATATAGCCATATAAGGAAAAATGCCCGCCCTTTAGCAGCCATGTTTTTCAAGCATAGTTTTCCATTTTCAAATTCATCCAAGATATCATTGGGAAAAATCTTCTGACCAAGTTTCATGAAGATCGGATAATAAATGTGGCCTCTAGAGTGTTAACAAGGTTTTACTATAGCCATATAAGGAAAAATGCCCCGCCCCCTGGTGGCCATGTTTTTCAACGAACTGGCATAATTTTTGAACTCGTCCAAGATATTATAGGGATAAATCTTCTGACTAAGTTTCATGAAGATTGGACAATAAATGTGGCCTCTATAGTGTTAACAAGATTTTACTATAACCATTATATAGCTATATAAGGAAAAATGCCCCGCCCCTTGGCAGCCATGTTTTTCAAGCAAACGTAACCATTTTCGAACTCATCCAAGATATCATTGAGACCAATCTTCTGACCAAATTTCATGAAGATTGGACAATGTGGCCTCTAGGGAGTTAACAAGGCAAATATTAATGCCGCACAACGGACGACGCACGGTGGACAAAAGGTGATCACAAAAGCTCACCATGAGCACGGTGTGCTCAGGTGAGCTAAAAATGGTGCTTCAGAGGCCAACGAATATCCCCACGCTGCATAGATGTTATATTAAAAGGCAATTTTGGGTGGGCAAGGCCTATGTTGGTGGGGCCCCAGGGTGGGTAATGTTAGCATGGATGGTCGAGATAGACTGTGTTGTCACAAGAGATGTTGAGAATTAATTTGAATTATATTGGTGAATAAATAAAGAAGTTATGTTGAAACAAAATTTTGGGTGGGCGTGGTCTATGTGGGCCGGGCGCCCATGGGTTGGTAATGGGGCCATACATAGTTGAGATTGGGTACCTTGGGTCAGAACCTTGAAACTTACACACATGGTAGCTATGAGCATATGTGCGACAGTGCACTGTTTGGAATTTTGATCTGACCCCTGGGGCAAAAGTTATTATCATGTGCGTCGCATAATGTTAGTAAAAAGAGGGGTTTTTTACGAATAACTTTTGCCCCAGGGGTCAGATCAAAATTCCAGATAGCTCACCATCACACATATGCTTATAGCTACCATGTGTGTAAGTTTCAAGGTTCTAGTGCTAATAGTGTAGGAGGAGATATTGGCCAGGACAGACAGACAGACAGCGAAGATCAATTCAATATCCCAATGCTTTTAAAAGCCTGGGAATAACGAGCACAGATGCAGATTATTTATATCGGTGGTTCTTGTTTGAAATGACATTTACTGCCATCGCTTTTTCCCACTGACAATAGCCGAGTATTTCGGAAAAATGACAGAATTGGGCTAATCATGTTTCTCATTAGACTTTTGTCAATTACAATATCTATATGTGATTCGCTTAAAATAGCTTTCATATTGATAGCGATGTTTCCGATTGAAAACCGGATATGGCTATGAATGTCCATGGCAAAAGCTTGCAATAAGGTCTCAATCTTCGAAGGGGAAGAACTGCTCCACAATATGGCGTATCATGTGTTTCTTTTCCTTGATGACAGCATTCATCTCTTGTTGTGTTTGATACAACATCTCCACGGGCACCTGTCTGGCGGCCTGTCTGAAAGCTGTACGAATAATATTTATTAACACTCCAAATATGTCAGAAGGACAAAGATGCCCCGGCTATATTTCACTGGACACAGAAACAAGATTTTGTGACACCCATAAGAACATTTAAAACAGCATGTACATACCAATCCTTTGTAATCTTTGCTACACATAAAGCCTATTATATACATTTGACATTGACCTTTTAGCAAGCATCGTAGTTAAAGCCTTTAACATATCGTCTTTAAATGATAAAAATACGCCAATCACTAAAAACAAATAGATTTGACAGTACCATTAACATCTACTATCACATATAACAAAACTTGTGTCACCTGGACCTTGAAACGACAGACATTTGTTAAGATATAAACAGAAATATTACATTTTTAGACAAAACAAGTTTGAATCAGGATTGTGATTTAAAAAGGGACACAACCCTGTCTAAAAACAACAAAACAAAATCTACTTACTCATTTGGTGACATTTGATATGATTTCATTTGAATATGTTGCATAGTAACAAGCTAAAAAAAAATATTGACTACCAATCAAAGCAATTTGATAGCTGAAATGTTTCTGTTGATGAAAGGCTTGATTCTAAGGCTAAATCATGGACACACTTCGACCAAAGTACTAAAATAATAAATCATGTGTAATGATTTATCAAAAACTGTTTTTAAATTTAACACTTACACATCATATCAAACAACACTGTTAAGTTCAGCGGCCTCCATGGTCCAGTGTAAGGCTATATTTTGTGTACAACTTGTTTCTTGTGTTTTACACCTCCTTATGTTCTACATAAGTTAGGCAAAATCATTTAACTACATTTTTTAATTTAAAAATCTGTAAAAAAAAAAAGAGATCATAAATGCTTCATTACCCTGCTTTCAATGATGGGGTCATGAAAAGAACACTTTTAACCTCGTAACTATTAATATCAATATAAAGGCTACAATGTGAGAACATTTCTATGGCAAATTGTGATAGCGTAAGAGTCAGGCTATAAGTGCTGTTCAGTGCATAAATCTATAATCATGTTTTGATAAAATAAAAACAATTAGACATGCATTCATAGTGCATAGATGCCCCAACATCAAACCCCCACTTCCGTCAAAACAGGTAGATTATGCTAAAATTTGAACTCTGACCTCTATGTGTAACCTTAACCTTTTAGGTATGGAGACATTTATTTTAAAATTGTATGATGAATCACTAAGTCAAGTCAGCACAAGCTGTAATATAGCCAAATTTAAACTTTGACCACTAAGTATGACCTTGAACTTTACAGTAACAAGAAGGGTGTTAAAAGCATTTGTGTAATTTTTTTTTAAATTAATAAATATATGGCTGAGACAGGAATTTTCAAGCAGTTTAAATGCTACATTTGACCTTTGACCTCTAAATGTGACCTTAATACCTGAGAGAGGAAGATGGGTGTCATTTGGAGCATTTTGTCTGAAAATGATTTAAAAGTGTTTTTTTAATCCTTCAATATATGGCAAAGTTATGGCAGTGAAAGGATGTTATCCTCAGACAGATAGATGGACATTGCGACTGCTATATGCATAAAAATAATATTTATTTTTTTTGATACACATAACCAACATTTACGCCTTACTTTCATCTTGTGCCACCATGTACATGGCTGTCCAGACAGATCCAGAAAAGAGCTCTGATGGCAGTGGAAACTCATGTCTCACATGTAAAACACTTCCCAGCATCAGGTGGGCATGCCGATATAGGTCCTGCGAAAGATATATAATCACAATATCCTGTGGAAATATACAATAAATTTAATGTGGCAGGCGTGGTATTGGCTGTAGTGGTAGATGTGGACATCGAAGAAGTAACTGCAACAATAGGAAATACACAGCAACAGCAGAAGGTGTAGCAGAGGACTATTATTGGTGAAGGTGTGTGTGACCACATCCTCATGAAATAGGCATGTAACAATATGCATAATGCAAAATTAGTACAGTAATATTTAAACAGTTGTTTAAAAAAATAACAAATCATAGTCTATGTCCTTGACATGCCTGATGGTTAATAATTTGGACCAATATATAGGCCATGCTCTGTGAAAAGTGAGTTAAATGCATGTGCGTAAAGTGTCATCCAAGATTAGCCTGTGCAGTCAACACAGGCTAATCAGGGACGACACTTTCCACTTTTATAATAATATTTTTGGTTCAAAGAAAGTCTCTTCTTACCAAAAATCCAGTGTTGGTAGAAAGTGTCGTCCCTAATTTGCCCCTGCGGACTGCACAGGCTAATCTGGCACATGAATTAAAGTTTAAACCCCCTTTTCATAGAGGCCTGTATATATTTGTGAATTTTTAATATTTCTAGCAAATTTTGTATTTGCTTTTCTGTTATCAATCCCCTAATTGTCATTATTAAAGAGGTTAAATTAAATAGTTTAAATTTAAGAGGAGCAAAAAGGATTAACATCAAGCAATATAAGTCCCCTACCGGCTCCACCATTGTCAGAAATTCCACAATTTTCAGAATTTTTTTTAATTGTTGCAAAAGCAACCAGAATTTTTGACGTAGGAACAAAATGAAATGACGTGCATAATGTCCATATTGCCATATATCCATGTTTCAAGTTTCATGAAAAAATATTAAGAACTTTAAAAGTTATCGCAGGATCCAGAAAACCACCATTTTCAGCAGTATTTCTAGTCTATTTGTTGCCATAGCAACCATAATTCTTGACGTAGGAACGAAATGAAATGACGTGCATACTCTCCATATTGCCATCTATCTAGTTTCATGAAAAAATATAAAGAACTTTTAAAGTTATCGCAGGATCCAGAAAAGTGTGACGGACTGACAGACTGACTGACGCACGGAGCGCAAACCATAAGTCCCCTCTGGTAAAACCAGTAGGGGACTAAAAACATGAGGAATGAAAACATGCAATGGTAATGGCTCGGCTCTTATGCTCCAATACCCATCCCAACAGTTAATATTAAGTCCAGTGTAGTCATTTTCTAGACTGGACATTGATATATAAAAAACTACTTGAAAATGGCTGATATATCAAAACATAGATCATATTGTGTCTGGTAGGAGACTTTATACCATCATATTTATAATAAAAGGAATTTAATATTGGTATACTTCGACCCTTATCATCGCAGTATTGCGTTTATGCCCCTTGACGTTTGTTAACAAACGTGCATTTGCAACCATGTTTGTTAAATCTGCAAGAAAACAGCTATCGCTGCAAATATCAGTCAATTATTAGTAATTTTATGCCTATTAAGTTTTTTTAATTGATATCCCCTGCCAAATAAATGTGCATGTTACAGACAGACGGATGGTCTGACAGAAAATGCCAAAACAATATCCCTCTGCTTGTGGCGAGGGATTAAAATGAGAGAGAACATAATTTGAAGCCAAAATTTACTAAAAATCCACATTAGACAAAAATACATGCCTTATTTAATTGGTTTGAATAGTTTTTTGTAAACACCATTCAGAGGGGATTTCAGATTTGATTTACCTCAGTCAATAAATATACCGGGTAATATCCATTAATTAGGAAATACAGGGTCCAATCTTCTGATGGTGTTTTATCTAGTCTACTAAAAGCATGGTTATTATGGGTCTTTATGTCACTGATATTTGACTTTTGTACCTATGAACTTTACATTTACAGACCACTATGACTTTTACCACTTAATTGACCACTATGACTATGAGTCCACTTAATTGATTAGCCCTATGACATACACCTTAATTGATTAGCCCTATGAATTTCACCTTAATTGATTAGCCCTATGACTTACACCTTAATTGATCAGCCCGATGAATTTCACCTTTATTGATTAACCCTATGACTTTCACCTTAATTGATTAGCCCTATGAATTTCACCTTAATTGATTAGCCCTATGGTTTTCACCTTAATGGATTAGCCCTATGAATTTCACCTTAATTGATTAGCCCTATGGCTTTCACCTTAATTGATTAGCCCCATGACCTTCACCTTAATTGATTATTTGGCAAAATTGCAATAGGTAGCAAGAGCCCTGAAGGTTATTCAACTGAAAGAGTTTTACCAAGATCCACCCATTAGTTAAAGAAGAGTAAAAAAAAAAACACAAGCTTTTGGCATCTATATAATAATATATTATACGGTAGAAAAACACAGTAAGCACCATAAATTTGCCCATTAATTATTGCAGCCAAATTCCTTCCTGTATATTTAAGTACACATTAAGGGTCATTCAACTGTGAAAGTATGAGCGCGATCCACCCAGTTGTTAAAGAGGACTTCAAAACAAAAGCTTAGGGATGTTTTTACGAATGTACCTACAGACTGGTAAGGGTATCACGTTTACAGATTTTTCTAAACGTTTAAACGAAATGAAATAAACAAAATTATCGTTTAAACGGTATCCCTGTGCTCCTTTAAAAAGCATCAGTGCCATCGCATTTCCAAACTGAAAGTAGTTATTATTTTCAGAAGTTATATCCAGTGCAGATCCCATTCGCGCAAAGACGTCATATTAAAACCGACTGTTCTCATCGTTATCAAACCATTGGGTTACACTTTGTCTACTTACCGGTACATGCCGTTATATTTTGCAAAAAAGACCAATTGATATCCAAACCACATTTCTTCAATAAGAGTAATCCGGTTCTAAAATTTTTCGATGTTTTACTTAACAAGATGTACATCAAAACGAGTATCTGTTCATTAAATTTGCTTCAGCAAGAATGGACTCGCTGGCGTGACTTGTGTATCCGTCGTCTGTAAAGGTTTACTCAATAGCTTTGTAGAGAAACACCAGTTTGTCCACTGATGAAGAGACTAGGGAAAGCCCTGAGCTTAGTTTCGGTAGATCCCGCAGCAGAAAACACTCGCTCCAATTGTACGGCAGTTTCTGGCACACAATTTTCATGTGGTTCGCCATGGTCCCTGTACTTTCCCCTTTGTACAACAACTTGGTTGCACACAAGTTACGTTTAAACTTTTCTTTTCCCCATACTTCAAATTGATTTTTTTTTTAAATCCAATACGGTGAATTTTTCCGCGACCTGTCTCATTCCCCATATCTCTAAAAATGAATGCCAATGAAAAAACGGCGGGAAAATTTACTCGTGCACTTTGTGCCAACGAGCGTCAAATGTTTAAGACGATTTGGGGCATGCTCATGCAACAAATGGCAGGAAATTTTTTCTCGAGCACTTCGTGCCGACGCGCCTCAAATATTCAAGACGCCTAGTCCGTATATGGTGTATTGTTATGTTTCGGTATTGTGAATAAGTGTCATCTGGCACCCTCGAGTCTTTTTCAGCAGCTGTTAATAAGCTTTGCAACGTCGTAACATAATGAAATAAAATGGATTATGTTGATATTGACTGTCGTTTAAACGTTTACTGTTTTTGTAAACGTTTGTGAGCACAACACGAAACGCGATTGTTTAAACTTTTAAACGTGATACCCTTACTGACTGGTGTGATACTTATTGCAAAACAAATACCTGCATCCAATTTCCTATGGTCACACACCGCACAGTTGGACAGATGGCCATGCTCTGATAATGGGACTCCTTCTGTCTTCCGAACATCATGGCCACCAGGGCTAGAAACTCGTTGTCCGTTATGTGGAGATTACGGCCCCAGTTTAACACGATAAAAAAACGCAGAATGTACACAATAAAGCCGTTCTTTCGACCGTAACGATCAAACCAGTTCACTGCTTCTGGACCTAAAATATGTGGTGATTCAACACTTAACCACTCAGATAGGCAATATCCAACCCTAAGAGACTGATGAACAGCAAACAGCATAAGACCTTAACAGACTGTGATTTATTTTACAGGCTGTTCTGGTTTTCTGATGGTTGCATATAACAATGTTCACTTTGCTTCTGAGTGCGAAAGTGTCAAGCAGTCTTTAAAACTACTCACTCTTTGACTTGTTGACCACTAATTATATCCCATTGACATTTAATGGTTTATTTTGCTCATGCAATATGCTAGTAAAACCTAAAAATATGAAATAAAATTAAAGACTAGACAGTTAAAAAAATAAGTTTTCAATAACAAAATGTAAAAATGTTTCGATAACTTACACGGTCCCTTCTATGTGAAACTGCTCCATTACAGTAACATTATATTGCACTTTCTATGTAAAACTGTCCCTTTAAGTTATATTGCACTTTCTGTTGAAATGATCTCTTTATAGTACATTGCAATTTCTATATGAAACTCTCCCTTAATGTTACATTCATTTTTTTTTGGCAAAAATGCATTTTTACGTTAAATCGTCTTTTTAATGCTTAACAAGCATCTTTAAGTTAAATTACACTTTTTATGTCAAACTGAGTGACTCATTGTGTATCATAATAATAACAAGGGCTGTCAGAGGACAGCGCTCTCGACTATTCGAGTGCTTGACAGTATAACGTAAGCCATCATGGGAAAATTGTTCATAATCAATAATTTATCATACGATATTTCAAAAATAAAAAAAAGGAACAAAATAATTTTTTATTTGGGGGGGGGGGAGGCGGGGATTGAGAGGGGGTATAATTTGGGTGTGGTCATTTATTAGACAATCTTTCAAAAATAAAAAAAGGAAAAAAAAAATATTTTTTGGGGGGTAGGGGGGTAGGAGGGGTGAGAGGGGGTATAATGTGGGTGTGGTAATTTATTAGATGATGTTTAAAAAAAAATGGGGGGGGGGGGTAAGGGGGAGGTAGGGGGGTGGGGGTGTGAGAGGGGGGTATAATGTGGGGTGTGGTCATTTAGTTTAAACCTATTTATTTTAGCTCGATTGCATCGAAAGCCTAAGGCTTATATAAACGCTCTCGAGTCTGTTTCCTGGGCCTAGAACCAGTACTTGGTGTCTTTGGGGGAGATCGAAAGAACGCTCCCACGGTGGGGATCGAACACGTGACCTCCCGGTCGCTAGGCAGACACCATATCCATTACACCACGGTGTGGTCATTTATTAGATGATGTTTAAAAAAAAAAATTGGGGGGGTGGGGAGGGGGGTTAGGGGGGTGGGGGTGAGAGGGGGGTATAATGTGGGGTGTGGTAATTTATTAGATGATGTTTAAAAAAAAAATTGGGGGGGGGTTGGGGGGGAAGGGATTCTGGGTAGGGGCGTGGGGTATTGTTTGTGTGGAATCCATTGTGGTATTCAGGTAAGTATTGTTTTGTCAAAGTAATAATAAAATGTGATCATAAATAAAGAAGTTACGGTAATTAAAGCAAAATGTTCAATTATCTAAGTGTAAAAGGGGCCATAATTATGTCAAAATGCTTGTAAAAGGGGCCATAATTATGTCAAAATGCTTGATACAGTGGTTTGCTCTTGTTTATAGGTTGGGGTCATGTTGGTAAACAAGTATGCAACATATAAAAGCAATATGTCAAAGGATATAGGAAATATTTGGGGTAGTACTCAAACTTTAACATAGATTTATCAATAATATGCATATTCTAAGTATAAAAGGGACAATAATTATGACAAAATGCTTGATAGAATTGTCTGCTCTTGTTTATAGGTTGGGGTCATGTTGGAAAACAAGTATGCAAAATATGAAAGCAATATATCAAGGGACAATGAAAATAAATGGGGAAGTACGAAAACTTTAACATTTGCTGCATATTCTAAGTGGGAAAGGGGCCATAATTATGACAAAATGCTTGATAGAGTTGTCTGGTCTTGTTTATAGGTTGGGGTCATGTTGGTAAACAAGTATGCAAAATATGAAAGCAATATGTCAAGGGACAATGAAAATTGTTGGGGTAGTACGAAAACTTTAACATTTGCACGCTAACACTAAAGCTAACGCTTACGCCGGGGTGAGTAGGATAGCTCCACTATTTATATTTTGTATATAATAGTCGAGCTAAAAAGTCAATGTTTTCTTGTCATGGGAGACTACTCTTACACATAACTAAATAAGCAAATGATAAGAGTGCAACAATTATTCAGCTATTGCTGCAAGGCTAACACTTCATCTGTCAATTTGATTAAATATAAACAAATCCTGCTTTTTACAAAAAGTAAAGCCAATAAACAGGACTAAAAGAAAAGAAATAATAAGTAATTTTGCCGTATCAAAAACAATGGATAAAAGTTTGGTTTCTACTCATACCAGGAATTATATAATCATTTGTAGATAAAGGGATGCAACTCAAATACAAATTAAATGACTTAATTTAAGGCTCATTTAGAGTCAGCAGGGTATATTTTTGTTGTTTAAAAATAAATCAAAATATAATCAAATTAAAGCGAAAAAATCATCAAACGTATGCCAATTAAGAGTTGCATTTTAATTTTCTTTAAATACTGTGGTTAAAAACCTTGTGGTCAACTTTTTAATAAGAAATACCAATCTCTCTCCAAACAGCAAATTAAACTGCAATGTCTATTGTTATAAAGAACCTATTTGGTTACCGTTCTTCGAGAAAAATAAACATTTTAAATATAATGGACATTGTGGAAGCTACTTAACTGACTATGATTATTATAACTAAATGTATTAAAACCCAAGTGCTTTTTAATATGAAAAGATAATAAACCTGACTAATAGTCTATGAGTAACTCGCAGTCTGTTCAGGTTTTATGCTGTTTGCTGCTCATTAGCATCTTAGGGTTGGAAATGAAGCCTTAAAGGGATCTTGTCACGCTTTGGTAAATTGACAAAATTGAAAAAAGTTGTTTCAGATTCGCAAATTTTCGTTTTAGTTATGATATTTGTGAGGAAACAGTAATACTGAACATTTACCATGGTCTAATATAGCCATTATATGCATCTTTTGACGATTTTAAAACCTAAAAATTATAAAGCGTTGCAACGCGAAACGATTGAATAATTTGGAGAGTTCTGTTTTTGTCGTTAAATTTTGTGAAACTACGAAGATTGCTTATATAACGTATAAAATACGTTCAGTATGTGTACACGGCGGAATAGCTCAGTAGGATGAAGCGTTTTTACTTCAGGACTCTGGCAGGACTCCAGGGGTCACTGGTTCGAAACCTGGTCCGGGCAATGTTCTTTTCCTTTTTTTAATTTTATTCTTGATCTTTTACTGGAGCTTTTACGATCCAATGTTTACACTTATCGATATAAAGCATTTAATGAGTAAGTTAAAAAATGCCAAAATCTGTGAAAAGGCCCCTTTAAAACTTGAATCTAGTAAGAAAGGTATTTAATTAAATGTTACTTTCTATAGGACTACAAAAATGCGTCAAAATACGTATCTACCAGTAAGTGGTAAAGGTTTTATTCAATTTTATTTTTTTATTTATCACAATAATGATCATCTGATCAGTCCAAAATTGGCAACATATTGTGATTTCTTATCTTCACTTTGCAGTGCTTTTAAGAATATGATGTTGACCTTGCAATTAAAATGTTTTGTGTTTAAATCACTTTCCTTAACGCAGTGTTCTTCCAGCTATTTGTAAATAAGCCCATTCCTGATAATAAGTGAAAAATCGTTATAAATCAGTGCCCCAGATAATTATTTGGGAAATAGGGTTTTCACCCATTGATTTTGAAAAATAGGGTGATTTCATTCTTGAAATAGGGTAAACTTAGTTATATAATTGCATACCTTATAATCATTTCTGCTTTACATCTGTTGAAGCTGCACACTTTTATTGATTCAATAAAACTGTAAACAATTATAATTAACTTTAATAAACAGATGTTTCATAACATCTTTAACCCTTGAAACAGTCCATAATATAAACTTTAAACTTAAAAAGAATGTTAACACGAATGATTCGGCATTTATTGGCTCTTGCTTTCTTGGTTCAAAAAGTTTGTGATCGACTGATATTTTGGCGCAACAATCGCGGACGTCTTTCGACCTCTCTTAGACATTTTTATTTCGCATTGTAGTAGAAACTGAAAGAACAGACGCTTTACAAATACATGCACAATGAGCGACGGATTAAATCAGAATGAAAACGTATGTATGTTGTCGTAAACGCTGTAATTAAGTTATGAACTCTAGTCCACAGAGCGTTTAAATAACTTTGACTGATTTCCTGCTCCGTCATCCAGGCGCTTTCTGAATAAAAGCGTCGCCGCGTTTCGAAAATAATTCCAAAGAGAAAATACCGAAAATGAGCAAAGCATTTTCGATCGAAGCTATTGTACGCATCAAATTTGACGAATTTGCGTAAAAGTCAAATTGGTTGCGTTTTCAATACGCATGATATTGTATTTCTTTGCGTTTTTAAACATTTTAATAGGGTGAAAGACGCAGATACGCAGCTTATCTGGGGCACTGTATAAATTCATAAAATACAGACACTTACCGGTAATGTACCACTTAATAGAGACCTTTAAGCCAGAAGCAGAATAAATAAGAGGCACGGACATTTAACATACAAACACTTGACTAAAGTCATTTAAAACCTCATGCTATCAAAGCACAATGAACAAGCTGATTAAAAGTTCATTTTTTATCCTGTAACCTGTCTGTGAAATTTGGCTATAAAATTGAGAAAACAGGTGCCCTTAAAAGACATAAAAAACAATTCTTAAGACATCACTGACACGCTAAAAATAAATCCCTCAGGATAACTGACAGGTTTTTACCCATGAAACATTGACATTTAAATTTACCATGCTGATAATTTATCAAAAACTTGGGTTTTGTTGGTTCCTCCTCGAGTCTGTTTCCTAGGTAAAACCAGTACTAAGTATATGTTACAAAAGATCATTCTAATATGCCCGACGTTGGATCTAAATAGTTTTAACTACCTGTTTTGAGAAAAAGAAAAAGAAAGTATCAGATGAAATGTCAAGTAAAGACAGTACTGGGACTACTCAGAAAACCGACCCAACTGTAACTCAAGTAAGATAATGTATGATGTTTGATTTTTGATGAAAATAAACATGTTGAATTCAGGGCTAATTTTATGGTATTTTAACACATTACCACTTAGGTATGCACTTTAACATGTTTGTAGTCTCTTACAAAAATCAAAATTAAAATAAGTTCTTACGAGATTCTAGTATTAAAGCCTTCATTTCCTACATTAAAGATACTGACCAGCATCAAACAGCATAAAACCTGAACAGACAGCGAGTTACTCAGAGTCGAGCAGCAAACAGCCTTAACCCGGAACAGACTGCGAATCACTCAGTGGCTGTTCTGGATTTAAGCCGGTTGCAAATAGCTGTTTCCACTTGTTTCTTAGCAGGAAAGGGTTAATGGAACTTACCTCTTTCCTGACAGGACATGATCTGATGAAAGGTGCGAAGGTTATTGAATATCTTGTCAGACTGTATCTTGTGTAGGGGTGGGGCCTTACCATCATCAATGGCATTGATCTACAAATTTAAATAAGACTCACTCTGGCAAAACAGGGCTTAACCCTTTGCATGCTGGGAAATTTGTCGTCTGCTAAAATATTGTCATATGAATTTCTAAAATTAGCATTTTCTTCAATTTTTTTTCAAAGAATACTATCAGAATAGCAAACAGTTTGGATCCAGATGAGACGCCACGTTCTGTGGCGTCTCATCTGGATCCAAACTGTTTGCAAAGGCCTTCAAAATTTGGTTCCCGCACTGAAAGAGTTAAATTAAATGCATATTCATGAAGTGTCACCCCAGATAGGCCTGTGCAGTCCACACAGTCTAATAAGGGATGACACTTTCCACTTTATTTGAATTTTTTGTTTAAGGGAAGTTTGTTCTCTGCAAAAATCAAGTTAAGGCCTACATGCCAGACGTCCCGATCTTGGCGGAACAGTCCTGTTTTGGGGGTGTTTGTCCCGGTGTCCCAATGTGACTAAAATTGTCCCGATATTCGTACAAAACGACATAATGTTCTATAAGGTCACAATAAAAGTCGCTATTCAAACTCTGTCTGGCTAAAATTACCATTGCTAATCCCTTTATTGCCCCATAATTAACAAACCATATCTACTGGTCGAGTGGTGATCAGTGCAGAATGCATAGCAGCAAATTATTGATTTTATCGGGCATTCACACCATGGTGTTTATATAATAAGGGGTTCTAATTGCTTGCTATAGATGCATTTTAGTGAATTAAAAGCCGAATGCATGTGTATTTCCTGGCCCAAATCAAGTCTAAAGATTCTGTTACGCAGTATTCTGTGTATTATACCAGCTGAGGCTAAAAAACCTGTCAAAACACCAGTTTTGAATATATAAAAAAATTGATCGCTGATCGATACATATTGAAGTTTGATAAAAATTTACTTTCATTTTTGACTGATTTTCAGAAAATAATTTGTACCTATTGCATCAATGTAAATTTAGAGTAAATTGATGACTGGTTCGCATAAAACAATTACGCATGCCTCTGTCCCGAATTGAAGTCAAATAGAGGTTTGGGTGGGGAGGGGATTCTTGGGTGCGATGGTTGGACAGTATTTCAAAAATAAAATAATAAAAATAAATTTTTGTGTTTTTTATCCGTTTCAAAAAAAAAGTTGGGGGGGGATGGGGAAGGTGGGGTATAGTGTTGGGGTGTGGTGGTCATTTGTGAGATGATCTTTAAAAAAAAAAAAAATATAGGGGGGAGGGGGATTCGGGGGGGGGGGGGGATTCGGGGGGGAGGAGGGGAGGGCATGGGGGATGGTTTGGGTGGAGTCTATTGTGGTATGTCAGGTAAGAGTAGTTTTGTCAAAGTATCAATCCAATCTAATCATAAATAAAGAAGTTGTGGCAATTTGAGCAAAATTTAATAATTTGACCTTGAGAGTCAAGGTCATTCAAAGGTCAAGGTAAAATTCATCTTGCCAGGTACAGTAACCTCATGATAGCATGAAAGTATTTGAAGTTTGAAAGCAATAGCCTTGATACTTTAGAAGTAAAGTGGATCGAAACACAAAATTTAACCAAATATTCAAAGTTACTAAGTCAAAAAAGGGCCATAATTCCGTAAAAATGACAACCAGAGTTATGCAACTTGTCCTTTTACTGTACCCTTATGATAGTTTGCGAGTGTTCCAAGTATGAAAGCAATATCTATGATACTTTAGGGGTAAAGTGGACCAAAACACAAAACTTAACAAAATTTTCAATTTTCTAAGTATAAAGGGCCATAATTCCGTCAAAATGCCAGTCAGAGTTACATAACTTTGCCTGCACAGTCCCCTTATGATAGTTAATAAGTGTTGCAAGTATGAAACCAATAACTTTGATACTGTAGGAATAAAGTGGACCTAAACACAAAACTTAACCAAATTTTCAATTTCCTAAGTATAAAAAGGGCACATAATTCTGTCAAAATGCCAGTCAGAGTTACATAACTTTGCCTGCACAGTCCCCTTATGATAGTTAATAAGTGTTGCAAGTATTAAAGCAATAGCTTTGATACTTAAGGAATAAAATGGACCTAAACACAAAACTTAACCAAAATTTTCAATTTTCTAAGTATAAAAAGGGCATATAATTCTGTCAAAATGCACGCCAGAGTTATCTAACTTTGCCTGCCCAGTCCCCTCATGATAGTAAGTAAGTGTACCAAGTTTGAATGCAATAGCATTGATACTTTCTGAGAAAAGTGGACCTAAACGCAAAACTTAACCGGACGTCAACACCGACGCCGATGCCAAGGTGATGACAATAGCTCATAATTTTTTTTCAAAAAATAGATGAGCTAAAAATTAAGGTAGATAGAGTTATGGTATTTGGTAACTGCACTCTTCCTAGTTGTCATCTGTTTATATTTGAAGTTTCAAGTTAATCCCTTCAGTAGATTTAGAGGAGTTAATCCCTTCAGTTGATTTAGAGTTATGCTCCGGACAAAACGGATACAAATTTGCTATGAAATAAAATAAAGGGAGATAATTAAATAACTGAAGTCGATAGGGTTATGGTTCATGTTTACTGCACTTCTCCTAGTTGCCATCTGTTTATATTTCAAGTTTTAAGTAAATCCCTTCAGTAGATTTAGAGTTATGCTCTGGACAAAAATTTACTTTGAAATTAAATAAAGGGAGATAATTAAAAAACTAAGGTAGATAGAGCTATGGTTCTTAGTCACTGCACGTCTCCTACTTGCCAACTGTTTATATTCTAAGTTCCAACTAAATCCCTTCAGCAGATTCAGAGTTATGCTACGGACAAAAATTTACTTTAAAATTATATAAAGGGATATTCAAAAACTAAGGTGGATAGAGTTATGGTTCTTGGTCACTGCACTTCTCCTAGTTGCCATCTGTTTATATTCTTAGTTTAAAGTAAATCCATTGAATAGATTTGGAGTTGTTCTCTGGACAAAGTTTCGGACAGAAGGACTTACAGACAGACAGATGGCAGACAGACGGACAGAGTCTATTACTACATCCCCTTCCAAAATTTGTCATCTGGTTATATTTAAAGTTTCAAGTTAATTCCTTCATTAGATTTAGAGTTAATCCCTTCAGTAGATTTAGAGTTATGCTCCGGACAAAATGGATACAAATTGTCTATGAAATTAAATAAAGATAGATTCAACAAGAGCTGTCTCCATAGGATGACATATGCCCCCAATAAACGCTTTGATAGAAGTTATTGAAATGCACTAAGTGACCCCCTGACCTAGTTTTTGACGAGGCATGACCCATATTCTAAATTGACCTAGATATTGTCTAGATACAACTTCTGATCAAGTTTGGTAAAGATCGGATGAAAACTATTTGAATTAGAGAGCGGACACGAAAAGTTGTTATTGAAATGCACTAAGTGACCCCGTGACCTAGTTTTTAACCCGGCATGACCCATATTCGAACTTGACATAGATATTGTCTAGATACAACTTCTGACCAAGTTTGGTAAAGATCGGATGAAAACTATTTGAATTAGAGAGCGGACACGAAAAGAGGTTATTAAAATGAACTAAGTGACCCCGTGACCTAGATTTTGACCCGGCATGACCCATATTCGAACTTGACCTAGATATTGTCTAGATACAACTTCTGACCAAGTTTGGTAAAGATCGGATGAAAACTATTTGAAATAGAGAGCGGACACGAAAAGTGTGACAGACAGACCGACAGACTTACAGACAGACAGTGCGAAACTATATACCCCCTTTTCTTAGAAAGGGGGCATAAAAACTACGGCTGATAGAATTATAGTTAATGTTCACTGCACTTCTCCTGGTTGCCATCTGTTTATATTTGTAGTTTCAAGTAAATCCCTTCAGTAAATTTAGAGTTATGCTACGGACAAAAATTTACTTCGAAATTCAATAAAGGGAGATAATTCAAAAACTAAGGTAGATAGAGTAATGGTTCTTAGTCACTGCACTTCCCCTACTTGCAATCTGTTTATATTTCAAGTTTGAAGTAAATCCCTTCAGTAGATTCAGAGTTATGCTCTGGACAAAAATTTACTTTGAAATTATATAAAGGGAGATAATTCAAAAACTAAGGTAGATAGAGTTATGGTTCTTAGTCACTGCACTTCTCCTACTTGCAATCTGTTTATATTTCAAGTTTCAAGTAAATCCCTTCAGTAGATTTTTAGTTATGCTCCGGACAAAAAATTACTTTGAAATTATATAAAGAAAGATAATTCAATTACTAAGGGAGATAGAGTTATAGTTCTTGGTCACTGCACTTCTCCTAGTTGCCATCCGTTTATATTTTAAGCAAAGTAAATCCATTGAATATTTTTGGAGCTATGCTCTGAACAAAGTTTCGGACGGACGGACTTACTTACGGATGGACGGAGACTATTACTATATCCCCTTCCGAAAGTTCTGCGGGGATAAAAAACAACATCTGAGTTATTGAGTTATGTAGAAGTACCAGTAAAAATACAGTAAATCTTGTTTTAAAAGACCACAAAAGAGAATTGCCAAAAGTGGTCTCTTAATAAAATGGTTTCTATATAATAATAAAAAAACATTCTGGAAAAAAAAAATCATCATCTGTATCAAATCCAACAAAACACTGTTGCCGTAGTTGACGTTAAATGTGTTTTAAGAATTTCATAAACACAAACCTTCACCTTTTTTTGAAAATCTACAGGAAGTTTGTATATCTGAACTATTCATCCTTTCGCAGAAAGCCGAGACAAATGTATTCATTATTTCAAAGCTTATTTCGAATAATATTACAATTGCAAATAATTTGGACTGAACATGCGTGAATCACCTGTTTAATATCAACGCATCGCTTAGAGCTTTTAACCGTTAACTCCACCGTCCTTCTCGGTAAACGATTAAAAAGACGGACCTATGCACTTGCTATTACACGGTTGGTTAAGCATGTTGTGTAAGACATATGAAGCAAATTTTATCTACAAGTGTAGTTTTATGGCTTCTTGACAGGAATCAGCTTTCCTTTGATTACATTAAACTGATGATATATCTGCGATCATGTTTGTCCCTTAACCATCATCAAATTTTTCAAATTTTATCACCACCTGGTAGCTTAATCGAATATTTGGACATCAAAATACTAGAAAATAAGCGGTCGCTGGTCATGTAAGACAAAAGTCACTTAATTAAATGTCAAAATAGAGTGTAAACAATCGGGGGGAATTCAAAGTGGTCGCATTAGACAAAGGTCGCTTCAATCAAGTGTTCGCATCTACAAGATTGACTGTATACCAATTTACACACAATTACCTCAGCTTTCCTGAAGCTCTCATAAGGTGACCGTCCGTACTCATTGACTATCTGTTCATGCCGTGGTAGCACGATACGGTACACGTACGCCCTGAGCTGAGTCAACGCACATTCCACACTTGGGGCCCCGGGGCTAGTGTCCTCAAGCAGCATTCTGTACCAGTAAAAGTTGTTGTGCATGCTCATCAGGTTGGTGGGAAACTTGCCTGAGTGAATGTTCTCCTCAATTACCTAGAAAATATGCAGCTCCCGTAATTGCATACAGGTTATGATGCACAACAATTACAAACTCTGTCTTAAAAAAGTTAAATATCATTATTAAAACATATCAGTTGGTTTTCAAGGGTTGATTTGAAGTCAAAATACCTTAAAGGTGTATATTCGTTTCTCAAGTAAGAACCTTGAAATTCCCCTCTAAAGCACAGGTGGTTAGTGTGTGGCTATGATATCAATTAGTAAAAACATAATTTTTAATGAAAAATAATCAAGTTATAATGTAAAATCAACTTCTCTGTAAAAAAAATCACTATCAGATATTTATGTTTGGAATTCTACTCAAAATGACCCAACACTGGTTGCATTGCTTTGAACAACCATTACTTCATCAATTGTGCAGCGATTTCCTTGAACTCAGTCTCATTAAATGCAGAAATTAGTTTTGTTTCTGGATACATTTGTATGTACATATCTTGCAATATTTTTACAAATACTGGTTCGAATTAATTTTTAAGAAATAACACAATACAGAATGTGCATGACCTACTCGTTATTGATCTGACCCAATCCAGAACTGAAATCTCCATGGAGAAAAGGGCATAGTCCCGGCAAAGTTCATGGACCTTGGTAACATAATTCAATAAAACGTATGAAAAACATTCTTACCGTTTTGCCGTAACTTTAATATAAAGAAGTGAAACTACAGCTGCTGGAGCAGTATTGAATTCTCATTATACACAATTAGTTGGTCCTTTATTTAAGGCAAGGCAAGTGACCAATTGAAAAAACAGCACAAAACAGCACAATACAAACAACATACATAACACATAAATGAATAAAGCTGGGGTCACCGCCTTGGAACGGTCAATGCAAAGCATTGGGGGTTTAAACCGGTTTTAGAGCGCTCAACCTCACACTTGGCCCAGCAATATTCATGATACATTTAAGTGTAAATAAAATTTAACCTCATAGCATTGTAACTCAAATTAAACAATAATAAAAGGGAATTAAAACGCATTCAATTTAATTACCATTTAATTACTCAATGGTAGGCAAGAGACCAGAGCAACAGAGCTACAACTTTTTGTGGAACTATGAAATGAAACTACGAACAAGTGTCAACTACATTCCTTCTTTATAGAAAAAGATTTAGGAATATAGCATCATAAAGTTAATAATTCAGATCATCATCGCGCAAATACAGGAAGAAGCAGCAATAATGGGTGATCCATATTACATTGCTTGGTTGTTTATGTGACTGCAAAAAAAATAATCAAACAAGAAACGCCTGTCAGAGAGAAATTAAAATGAAAATAGAACGCTATAAACCCAATGACCTATGCATGTAGATTACAACTGTGAAAGTTGGTCGTATGACTTCTTCAGGGGTGTATACAGATATGAGTTAAAGATTATCCAGTGCGAATGCACAATAGAACAAATGTCTTGTAAAAACCTGCAGCCACAGGAAACAACTTAACGCTGATTTATGCCATGTGCTTTAGACTGGCGCCCGCGGTGTTTATGATATCGACGAAATTGTAAAAGTTGAGGTTAACTTTTAGGCATTCAGTCCTGTTTTTATAGTTATGTGTTGTTTTATATTTTTTGTATTTATTTACGCATATTTAAATTGTGTTATAGACAGACGCCCCTGAAATTCATGATTCGATGTACGATGTGAGTCTAAATGTAGTTTTCATGCAGATTTGTTCATACGACACAAAGACACAATTATGTTCAACATTGAAAATGCCCATAATATCACTTTAATGATTCCAAATTTTAAGAGAAGAAAGATATAGTGAATCGAAAACTAACAAACAACTGTTTTTAAGTACGTTAGCATCATATCCTTTTGTTAAAAACGAGTTAATTAAATTGAAAAGTTTAATATAAACATTTTAATTTGCAAACACGCTTCAAAACATCTCCATAAAATGATGGATGGGAAATTCCATCAGTTAAATGCCATTTTAAAGAAACATTATATTTTGAAATTCAATCACCATACTTTGAGTGAAATTTAGCGAATTTACTTCCTAGGTTATGATACAAAAAACCTTGTTTTAGCAATTTCTTCGTTAATATAAGATTACGATCATTAAAATCTTTAATACATGAACATGCTCTGGCATAACGTACCAACTGCTAAATGTAAATACCATAGGATGGACCTTTAGGGATGTTACCATCTAGGAACGGAAAATTCCATTAAGCATCAAAACTAAATGTCCAGCACGTTTTAAAACCTTTGTTTACATATATTTCAACTGGTTGACATTTTAAACACATGAGTAATTTCATTCGTAAAAGCAAGCCATGTCTTTACTCTGAGAAGGTTTCAGTATTGGATCAGGTCAGATGGATCATTCAGATAAGTCATTTTTGTAAATATTTCCACAAATGTTCATTAAATGAAGTACTAGCATCTAAATCTAATTTAGCATTTGTACATGTAGTAAATAAAAACAAGAGTGCCAAACTGTCACAAGATACGCCCGTTTTAAGGCTTTGAACAACTTGATAACTTTACCATGACCCATATTTGAACTTGAACGACATATCATCTTGACACAACTTCTGGCCCAAGTTGGTGAAGATCTGATGAAAACTACTTCAATTAGAGAGCGGACACCATGCTAAATGCTTGAAATGCACTAAGTGACCTCGTGACCTAGCTTTTAACCTGGCATGACCCATATTTGAACTTGACCTACATGTAGATATTGTCTAGACACAACTTCTGATCAAATTTGGTGAAGATCGGACGAAAACTACTTCAATTAGAGAGCGGACACCATGCTAAATGCTTGAAATGGTTTAAAGGACCCTGTGACCTAGTTTTTGACCCGTCATGACCCATATTCGAACTTGACCTAAATATTGTCTAGATACAACTTCTAACCAAGTTTGGTGAAGATCAGATGAAAACTACTTCAATTAGAGAGCGAACACCATGCTAAATGCTTGAAATGCACTAAGTGACCCTGTGACCTAGTTTTTGACCCAGCATGACCCATATTCGAACTTGACCTAGATATTGCCTAGATACAACTTCTGACCAAGTTTGGTGAAGATCGGATAAAAACAATTTGAATTAAAGAGCGGAAACTGCTGTGGACGCCGCCCGCCCGCCGCCAAGGTGAAACTATAATACGACCCGTTTTTTTAAAACGGGCGTATAAAAAATAATAGTGCTTTATAATAAAGTGTAATTTATAGAGGATATTTGTTGGATTTGGTTAAATTTTGATTTAAATTCACAAGTGATCATAGAAAATAAAATCTTTAAGAGTGGCGCAGCCACTAGTGAAAATATCTTTGTTCTATCATCTGGCATCAGAATATATATGAGCCTCACTCTGAGAAAACTGCATGTGCCTAAAGTGTTGTCCCAGAGAAGCTTGTGCCTAAAGTGTTGTCCCAGAGAAAACTGCATGTGCCTAAAGTGTCGTCCCAGAGAAAACTGCATGTGCCTAAAGTGTCGTCCCAGAGAAGCTTGTGCCTAAAGTGTTGTCCAAGAGAAAACTGCATGTGCCTAAAGTGTTGTCCCAGAGAAAACTGCATGCCTAAAGTGTCGTCCCAGAGAAGCTTGTGCCTAAAGTGTTGTCCAAGAGAAAACTGCATGTGCCTAAAGTGTCGTCCCAGAGAAAACTGCATGTGCCTAAAGTGTCATCCCAGAGAAGCTTGTGCCTAAATTGTTGTCCCAGAGAAAACTGCATGTGCCTAAAGTGTTGTCCCAAAGAAGCTTGTGCCTAAAGAGTTGTCCCAGAGAAAACTGCATGTGCCTAAAGTGTTGTCCCAGAGAAAACTGCATGTGCCTAAAGTGTTATCCCAGAAAAGCTTGTGCCTAAAGAGTTGTCCCAGAGAAAGCTGCATGTGCCTAAAGTGTTGTCCCAGAGAAAACTGCATGTGCCTAAAGTGTTGTTCCAGAGAAGCTTGTGCATAAAGATTTGTCCCAGAGAAAACTGCATGTGCCTAAAGTGTCGTCCCAGAGAAAACTGCATGTGCCTACAGTGTCGTCCCAGAGAAGCTTGTGCCTAAAGTGTTGTCCCAGAGACAACTGCATGTGCCTAAAGTGTTGTCCCAGAGAAGCTTGTGCCTAAAGTGTTGTCCCAGAGAAAACTGCATGTGCCTAAAGTGTTGTCCCAGAGAAGCTTGTGCCTAAAGTGTTGTCCCAGAGAAAACTGCATGTGCCTAAAGTGTTGTCCCAGAGAAGCTTGTGCCTAAAGTGTTGTCCCAGAGAAATCTGAATGTGCCTAAAGTGCTGTCCCAGAGAAGCTTTTGCCTAAAGAGTTGTCCCAGAGAAAACTGCATGTGCCTAAAGTGTCGTCCCAGAGAAAACTGCATGTGCCTAAAGTATTGTCCCAGAGAAAAATGCATGCGCCTAAAGTGTTGTCCCAGAGAAAACTGCATGCGCCTAAAGTGTTGTCGCAGAGAAAACTGCATGTGCCTAAAGTGTTGTCCCAGAGAAAACTGCATGTGCCTTAAGTGTTGTCCCAGAGAAGCTTGTGCCTAAAGAGTTGTCCCAGAGAAAACGGCATGTGCCTATAGTGTTGTCCCAGAGAAAACTGCATGTGCCTAAAGTGTTGTCCCAGAGAAGCTTGTGCCTAAAGAGTTGTTATTAAAAAAGACAATGTATGAAAGTACTTGAGAATAGAAGCCTTTTCTTGGTGGGGCATCAGGTGTCCCTCGTTCATTGTAGAAGTTCCTACTGTGGTAGACTGCTTGCCGAAAGTTCGGGTCACGTTGCTGGAGAAAAGAATCAGCCAATAAGATTGCGTACCCAATAAGTGGATGCTTAACACATATAAAGGTTGCTTTGACATATGGGACATAGTGTCTTACTAGCACATCTGATTGTCCATGGTTTAATGCCAAATCTGGAACCATTCTAGAAACCAGGACTTTTACGCCAAATTCTGATTCTACCAAGCAAGTCTCATTAAGCCTGTGGAAAAAATCAAATTAAAATAAATGAATTTAAACACAAACAGCTTTTAATGAACGCAAGGACAAAAACAGGACACAACTAACGTATCCAATACTTGTGAGGAAACAACAAAGGAAATAAATTATGGGCTGTACTCTGTGAAAAGGAGGTTAAATGGATGTGCGTAAAGTGTCGTCCCAGATTAGCCTCTGCAGTCCGCAGAGGCTAACCAGGGACAACACTTTCCGCCTCAACTTGATTTTTTTCTAAGAAGAGACTTTCTTGAAACCAAAAATATCATAAAAGCGGAAAGTGTCATCCCTGATTAGCCTGTGCAGACAGCACAAGCTATTCTGGTACGACACTTTACATACATGCATTAAACCCCTTTTTCACAGAGCACAGCCATTATACACTTTCACAAGAGTTTGTCGTTGCTATACTTTAAAAAAAAAAAAAGGCTCATAAATACCTTAGGATTGGAAATGAAGCCTTTAAAACTTGATTCTAGTAATAAAAGTCTGAAGTTTAATGTAATTTTCTGAGGAATTTTAAACGATATAAAGTGGTTCTCTGAGTGATAAAAGGTTAACTCTCACCATATGGTCACACAGAAACGGGTGCTTGTCAACATTCCTGTAATGTCTTATCCAACCTGCGAAGTTCTGCACACACCGCCTCCCCCGCACATCCAGCTGGCTGTGAAGACCGCCCCTCATGAAGGGTCCTGTGAAGTCATTTCCTGCCACAATACCCATCTCAACCAACAGGTAGTGTTGATTTAACTGAATTTAAGAATAAATCATAAATGTTTTCAGTTGAAATTCAGAGAATTATATGAGCAATGTTTTGGAAAAATGAGGCTAAATGCATGTTTGTAAAGTGTTTACCCAGATTAGTCTGTGCAGACTGCACATTTGTGTGTAGCGCACTTACAGGTACATTTTAGATACAACACTAAGAAACAAAACATGCATAGCCACCATGTACACATTGCTGAAAACATTAAAAAGCACCACATGTATTTATTTATTCATTTTTATTTTAATGAAATGATGTCAGTCTGTGAATTATTAATGAATTGTCATATAGATACAAAGTGTTCTATTCCATCAAGTTGACTTAGTTCATATTATGATGCTGCATCTACAAAAACTCTAATTAATTAACCATTGAGTAGATGACAGTTATGGCATGCCTTCAATCAAGACCTCTTAAGCGCTTAACAGAATTATGCATTCCGGACCATGTTACAGCCAAACGAACATGTGAATTTTGTGACTGGGACAGTAGAAACAGTTTGAGTCATTTGATAATTCGACCCTCGCGAATTCCAGCCATCCGAAACAAATTTAAATGAAACAAGGGCTGTTTGCAAAACATGCATGCCCCCCATATGGGCTCTCCGTTGTAGTGACAGCCATTGTGTGAATATGTTTTTTGTCACTGTTACCTTGAACTTTGACCTATTGACCTGAAAATCAATAGGGGTCATCTGCCAGTCATGATCAATGTACCTATGAAGTTTCATGATCCTAGCCATAAGCGTTCTTGAGTTATCATCCGGAAACCATATTACTATTTCGGGTCACCGTGACCTTGACCTTTGATATAGTGACCTGAAAATCAATAAGGGTCAACTGCGAGTCATGATCAATCTACCTATCAAGTTTCATGATCCTAGGCATAAGCATTCTTGAGTTATCATCCGGAAACCATTTTACTATTTCAAGTCACCGTGACCATGACCTTTGACATAGTGACCTGAAAATCAATAGGGGTCATCTGCGAGTCATGATCAATGTACCTATGAAGTTGCATGATCCTAGGCATAAGCGTTCTTGAGTTATCATCCGGAAATCATTTTACTATTTCGGGTCACCATGACCTTGACCTTTGACCTATTGACCTGAAAATCAACAGGGGTCATCTGCCAGCCATTATCAATCTACCTACGAAGTTTCATAATCCTAGGCATAAGCGTTCTTGAGTTATCATCCGGAAACCATTTTACTATTTCGGGTCACTGTGACCTTGACCTTTGACCTAGTGACCTGAAAATCAATAGGGGTCATCTGCGAGTCATGATCAATCTACCTATAAAGTTTCATGATCCTAGGCCCAAGCGTTCTTGAGTTATCATACAGAAACCATTTTACTATTTCTGGTCACTGTGACCTTGACCTTTGACCTAGTGACCTGAAAATCAATAGGGGTCATCTGCGATTCATGATCAATCTACCTATCAAGTTTCATGATCCAAGACCTAAGCGTTCTTGAGTTATCATCCAGAAACCATTATACTATTTTGGGTCACCGTGACCTTGACCTTTGACCTAGTGACCTCAAAATCAATAGGGGTCATCTGCGAGTCATGATCAATGTCCCTATGAAGTTTCATGATCCAAGGCCCAAGCGTTCTTGAGTTATCATCCGGAAACCACCTGGTGGACGGACCGACAGACAGACCGACAGACCGACCGACATGTGCAAAGCAATATACCCCCTCTTCTTCGAAGGGGGGCATAAATATAGCAATAACAAATGTGTGCTTTGAAAAGCCAAATGAAGATTTGGCAACTGTACCAATAAATAAGATTGGCACTGCAGCGATTTTTTCCTTCTTTATTAAGTAACAGAAAACGTCACTGTCCCAATAAGGAAAAAAATACACATTTCCCAATTATTGTAAACAATCCCTTTTTTTCAAATAACATTTATTTAGTTAAGCCAAGCAGCTCTATGACTTAAACCTAAGTAAATATAGTATTGACAACTTGACAACACTTCCTCATCAATTTTAAAGTATTGGAGAGCAAAAAATTAAATACACCCATTTTCCAATATGAAGACTTCATGACACGAATTTTCCCATATTCAGGGGTTTCTGCTCATGTTTTTCCCAATTGGGCTGGTATCGGTACTTTTCCCGATTGGGCAAAAAAAATCACTGCACTGCCTATTTTTATGTTTAAGCATTCCTGGTATCTAAAAACTTACAAATAATTGACATGCACATATATACCCACCTTCAACATGGACATAACCTTTTCAGTTGTGATCACCTTTACAAGCAATTGAGAAGGCTTTTCTGGTAATTCTTGGGGGCAACCAAGCCGCAGATTATTACCCATGTCAAAAAACTTATTTGGAATCAATCTACTGTCCCTGAACACACAAAAATCAGAGTCATTGCTCAAAATTGCAAATGCCTTTGGTCTTTCTTTAAGGGCTCTTATGACCAACATGTCTGCTTCCCCTGCAGCGGATTGATGTATTTCACACTCACACTTTTTTAAAGATGACATAACCTGATCCTCGAGAACAACCGGACGAACGTTGTTGTCCCAGGGTAAGTCATCAATGCTGCGTGTGCCCCGCAGCACCTCAAGAATGTCTGACACACGCTTCAGATCTTGTTCGTGACGACTTACCCAAGTGTCCATTTTCTGCATCGTTCCTTCAGTGGAACTTCCTTTACCGCCATCAATATAAAATACAAGTTCTATTCCCAAAGACCTGAGATCTGTAATAAGTTTAGAAATATATGCATCCAACGTTGCGTACTCCCCTCCCAAAATTCTCAAATAAGGGTTGTTCCTTAATTGACTAAGACCTTTCCAGAACTTCAACACAATCTCTTGTTGAAAGGAGTAGAAGTCTACAATAAGTTCCAGACCGCCCCTCCTTTGAGCCTCCAGTATGAGATCATAACTCTCTGTGCTTTGTTCCGCATTTTCTAAGCAGGTTGACAGCAATCCTTGCACACCCATCTCTTTTTGTTTATATTGTAGGTCTCGATTGTGAATAATTTTTATGCAAGTTGCTGAAAACAGAAATGATAGAAAGTAACCATCTCTCGACTGGTCATCGTCAGTTCAGGTACTACAATTTACCCTGTGTACTGAAAATACACTTAAAGGCACACTGCCATACTCCAGTATACCTTCTAGTATATTATTTCCACACCCGGGTACTTTTAAGTATACTTAAGAGTACCCAGGGTACTATTTAGTTGTACCTGAGACAACAAAGACCAATCACGCATAACTATCATGTATGTAATAAAATGGTTTATTAAAAGTTATCCAAGAAATTCAATAGGAAAATCAACAATAAATATTACAGTTGCAGTACAGCAGTACATTCACTTAAAACTTGCATTACAAGATGTGTGCATTTTTATAAGTTAGAGAAATTATAGGTGGTAGAATTAATTTCAACAAGATTAATTATACTTGCATCGGTGAGGTAAATTTTATTGTAAACAACCACATGCTCTCTGCATTAATCCTGTTTGATTGGTCATTGTCCGCTCAGGTACTACTTACATGTACCCTGGGTACATAATACAGTAATATCAAAACATTTATTTCAGATATAGATAATTATTGAAAGAATTACTGTAATGTATTCTAATTAAACAAAATGCGAATCGCGTATTAGGCGGACATATTATACGATATTACATTGCTATGCGCACCTGTCGCTTACATCATTTCAACAAGCTGGCGGATAATACAGCAAGTAAATTGTGTCTCTCTGCAAAAATGACAAATAATTATCAAATTAACAATGGAGATCACACATTTAGAAGGGATTCATGAAATGCATGTGATAACAAACGATGCATAAATCGTTTTAGATAACAACATATTTATAAGAAATCTATCTACTCAGTTTCACAGGTGAAGGGCGCGTGGCCAAGTCACTTTATAACTATCAATTTGTCATAAAACAACATTTTTTATCATATTGACAAAAAAAATTCAAACAAAAAAAAATCAAACAAAATCTGATATGATAAATTATATATGATCAGAAAAAAAAATAGCAATTTTATTTTTTGTCAATATGATAAAAAATGTTGTTTTATGACAAATTGATATTGTTAAAGTGACTTGGCCATGCGCCCTTCACCTGTGCTCAGTTTATGCATGTCAGAGAAACGAGTGTTTGCAAATTCTAAGCGTTCAGTTTACTCATTTTACTGGCAAAGTTAAAACTTCTGACAAGATTATCGTTAGAAAATGGGATAAGACTAACATATTTTCATTTATATGTTAGTGGATCTGTGTATAATCAGATTTATATGCATACATTGCTTTATTATGCTTGTCATGCGGTGCAGTTCACTGTTCACAACATCATGCAACTTAAATGAAAGACATAGCAATGTTAATATATATATATATATTAACTAAAGTAACTTAAATACACCAATAACCATTAAATGTGCTTGTTTATATTTGTATGTGTATATGTTTCTCTCAAAACCAATTATTCCCGTAAAGTTTATGCCCTTTTTTTACCTAAACTGTGAGTTAAAATGCCCTTTTTCAAAGTTATGCGCCATGCCCCTTTTTCCCTCCTGGAAAAACACTAAAAGTAAAAATAAAATTTCATATAACTTTTGCTTTTGTTGTTTTGATATTTTCTATATCAAACGGACAATTTTGAGGGTTTTGAAGGGGGTATCAATAGTTGCAATAATTCAACTATCAGCTTTATGGGTTGCTGATAGTTGCAATGCGCTCTCTCTTGGCCATGGGTGCAAAATGTTATCAACAATGCATAGGTTAAGGAACACTGAAACTGCAAGAACTTATACAAATTAACCTATCTAAACCACAAACTCATCCAAATGGTACCATTAAAGCAAGAAATAATTGATTTTATTGACTAAGGGTTTTGTTTTGTACGCTGTATCCGCCATATTGGAAAATTGACTGAATATTGGTTAGGTCACAGTACACCAATATTTTGCATGTCGGGTTATGTGCTCCAGCCTATAGAGTCGATAACGATGTGGTTTTCGATACAGAATACACTGTTTAAAATTTAAACATAAACATGTCAACGAGAAAAGTGTGTTGAAACATCGTCGTGTTTTTATAGGGTGCATGCAAAGGTTGACATCCGTAGGTTGCCATTAAGGTAAATTTAACATGTTTATGAAGTTTATTCATTATTTTCCTCAATTTGTCTCGAACGACGTCTGTTAAGTGAAGCGCACGGATTCGCTGCGCTGAACTGCACCCATGTTTATGAAGGGGTGCATATGGACTGCCAGAGCTGCCATAGCAAAAATTATCAAAGGCTTTGGCAGTCCGTTTATATGGGCTAGGGGTATCAACTGAGGTTGGGGAGGGGCTAGCAGCTGGGGTGGGGGTAGAAACTTTTACTTGTGTCGAGTGCCATGTGCCAACAACTCGATGAGTCGATTGTCAATGACATTAATTGATGAAATGAAAAAAATGCATCGCGCATTTTATGTAACACAATGGTAAAAATGATTGCTTACCCAGATAAAATGTTGTTAATACATGCCTAGTTGCGCATTGTCTGGAAATAAAAACTATATGAAGGCGATCAGATTCATGCAAAATGTCACATTTGGTGAGCAACAACAACAACTAAGTATTACAAGTACAACAACAACATGACCGGAAGGGTTTCCAGTCAACTCGTACCTAAGTCAACTCGTACCCTAGTCAACTCGTACCCGATTTGGTCAACTCGTACTTTAGTCATTTTTCAGATTGGTCAACTCGTACCTTTTTAATATTTATTCTTCATGTAAACAAATTGCGATGGGTGAATGCATGCATTAGATGTTTTTAAAGTTTATTGCAGGTACGAGTTGACAAAAAAAAGTTATATTTTGGCATAGACTAACATTACTTTTATGTTGTTTTTTTACCAAATATTTGTTAACTTCTTCCATTGCATGATTTTTATAAATATTACCAAATTGCAAAATAATTATCATCCATGTCGTTACACTTGTGTATTAGTTGATAAATGTTGTTGTTGTTGTTGTTTATATATATGCCTCAAATTATGGTTCGTCTGAAAATTGAGTCCATGATTTAATCAATTAATCAACACCTAAGATACGTGTTAACACCTACGTGGCACGGGTCGTTAATATCGTAATTTACCTAATCTTCACCTTTGTTAAATATTGATTAACACATTACTTGACACGGGTCGTTAATATCTAAATCGATTTAATATGCACCTTTGTAAACATGAAGAACACCTTTGAATCCAAACTAACAACTAACCAATCAATTAAAAAAGATTAGGATTATTGTGTAAAACAAACGGATTTAATGAGTATTTAGATGTTTTAGCATTCTTCAATAAAATAATTAGATTTCCATGTAAATTTGAAACAACGGTAATAATATTCGAATAATTTGAACATTAAAATAAAAAGAATGCATGTTATTGTCTCTTGCGTTTTTATTTTGGCATTTATAAAACACTTAAATAACATATACTACATTCACATTTAACACACAAAAAACACAATATATTTCACACAGGGTAACAAACAAACCATCTTATGCAAATACTGTATTAAACATAAAATAAAAAAATGCAAGTTATTGTCTCTTGTGTTTTTATTTTGGCATTTATAAAACACTTAAATAACATATACTACATTCACATTTAACACATACAAAAAACAATATATTTCACACAGGGTAACAAACAAACCATCTTATGCAGAGTCCGTATTTAGTTTCAAGATATTAATGATTACAGCCAATCTGCAAAGCCTTTATATAGTAATTTGGGGATTTACTCGTATAAAAGTGAGAAAAACATACTCCTTTAACTTCAAAGTGGATCATACCTTGAATTGGTTAAGTCATCATGCGGTGTTTACAATCAAACATTTCATCAAAGAAAATGCCGACAACTACCGCACGTGTCATTTTAGATGCACGACAAACACATTGTTTAACAAATCGCCGACTGTCCTGTTGTCATAAAGGTGTTATTAGTCAACATTTTATCAAACAAAACGCCGACAAACACGTCCTTTATAATTATACACGTGTGAAAAATAATGAACTAGTCTACTTTTGAAAAAAAAAATTAAAACCTTTAACTATATTCATATCAAAAACATATACAAAAACATATTTCACGTCTTTGAAATATATAAATAATTTTTTGGAGGGTACGTGTTGACCAATTCGGGTACGAGTTGACTAGTGGGGGTACGAGTTGACCAAAAATCGGGTACGAGTTGACCAAATCGGGTACGAGTTGACCGAAGGTACGAGTTGACTTAGGTACGAGTTGACTAGCTCCCACCGGAAGTAAATAATCACACATATGCAGCGTCAACCATATCGATTTAACGTCGACAATTGGCATTTGTCTTCTGAATTTTCATCAGTAAAAGGGGGTTCACACAGTCTTTATTTTAAATACCAGTCTGTGTGGTATGTATTGTCTTCTAAATGGATTGTTATTTCTTAGTTCGGAGTGGGCAGTTTTTCGGACAGTGTTTTTTGGATATTGACTGTATTTCATTTATTTAACTATCTGAAAAACTTTACCTTAATTTCAGTATTCCAATTTTATTCAAATAACAGCATTTTATATTATATTATGAATTGTTGTGCCGGTGCCCGGTCTACAAAATGCGCACATACCTCGTGATTGGGAACCAGCGACAAATCGGTATAGTGCATGCTGGGCAGCACGAGATAGTACGGTCTCTTGTGCACGGGTGATTGATGCGAGTGGACGTCTTTTCCCAAGTTGAGTATTGCTTGGAGTAATTGTGAGCCTGAGTGAGTAATTGTGAGCCTGAGTATAGGTTATATTGTATCATATTGTATTATATTGTATTTTATGTGTGTTCAACACGTATTTACCTGGAAGGCCATTCCCAGAAGATATAAGTGAGTCTGTGACTGTGTTTGTGAGTCTGTGAGTTGCCTGTGATTTTGTAAATGACAGGCATTTCCCTGGAAGTGTATTCCCAGAAGTATATGTGTATGTAAACCGGTGACTGTGTGTTTAAGTACGTATTTGCCTGGAGGTGTATTCCCAGAAGTACATGTATAGTGCCATTTTGTGACGTGCAACCGACAAGTATAGCCGACGAGTTCCCTCGACGACGACGATTGGTGCCATCCTGACGAGCATTCCAGTTGATGCCCATGTGAGTAGTTTAGTATCTTGTCGTTGCTAGTAATTGCTGTAGTTGTTGTGAAAGAACCCCAAAGAGCTAACCGTGAAAACACTACAATGGCGCCCAACGTGGGGCAAAGTGAAAATTGTGTTTAACGGTTAGGCTAGTTGCAAAATCAATCGGCATCGCATACTTTATTTTCAATCGACGGATCAAATTTAATTTGAAGTATATAGAAACTGTTCGTTTCATAAAACGTGATTTCTGTTGTTAACTTGTTGAACTCATTGTTCGTCTATTTTAAGAAGTGTGTAACAAACAGACGGCATCGTAGTTTTTTTTCCATTGTTGGCATTCCCCGGCCATGTTATCAGTTGGTGAAATATTTCTTAAAAAACGTGATTTTCCAATGCTGTTTGTTACAGTTTAATTTCTTAAGTAATCAACGGATGGCCACGTGTTTTTTTTTATTTGGCAATTTCCCGTGATTAGTTGGCGCGTATTCTGTGCGCAGTAGTTCATGAAAAACGTGTATATAGCAGTGTAAATTGCTGATATATCGGTAACTAAAGTCCGAGGGAATAGAAGTTTACACGCACGAATTTTGTCCTTGGCAATTCTTTTTATAGCAGTGTTATTGCGAATGTAAACTGGGTCCCGGGAAATTAGTGCTTAACGTCAAGTTAAAGCGACGTGTTTCTTACTTTCAGTTTTTATTGATTATTGATAGCAACAACAGTGATAGCGATTTTGTTAATTGGTTATTGTTTGGCAATTAAATTTTAATTGCCTACCAGTAGATACAAAAGTTTTTATTTCAGAATTTCTCGGCCCATTTATTTTAGGTTGTTTATTAATTTAACTTTTTCATATTTACTTGTAAAGTTCTAAATTAACAATGGATATGGGAAGTGGATATACCCCACCATTTTTACTGGTAGCCCCAAGAAAAATTCGAGTGAACTACGACACTCCCACTAGATTATGCAATATTCTGGGTGTGGGCAAACAACTGGCACAGGCCATTGTTTTGATACGGGAAAATACGGGAAATTTGTTACCACATACTTTAGAGGCAATTATAGGGCGGCCGCTGACCTTTGGTGACATGACCGAGTTGGATTTTAGTACTAACCCCGCATTATTTAGAGAAGCCCTGGGGTATGGGGATGGGGCGGAACATGTTGGGGAGGGTGGAATGGGGCGGTCAATCGCAAATAGGCCCATTGACCCACACGAAAGGTGGATAGATATGTCTGTGCTTGAGAAGGAGTCGGTAAGTCAGGATCGCGAGAGGGCCCAACTCGAAGCCCAAATTTCGGCTCTTGAGGCGGACGTAGCTCAATGGGACGATTTTCTTCCCCAGATTGCAAAGCCTTTGCTCCCAAAGCGTCTGTTGTTACAGCCGGACCGTATGATGACAAGCATACCGAAACCGTTTAATGTCGCATCAAGCGTCCCCGCCCCGCCCCCTTTGTTAGGTTTGCCCCAGAGTAGGGACAATGGGCCTACGGGATCCCATCGTGCCTCAAAGGGCCCTCTTTCCCCGAATGGTCTACCTGTCCCAATTCCATCTACCATCACTATTCCCATACCCAGCAATGCACCGGTTTTCAATAATTTGCCCGGACCAAGCAACCCTCCTGGCCCAAGTATTCCCCCGACACAGAAAGACCGGGATGTTCTGACAAAATTGCCTAAGAGCCTGCTATATGATGGGCAGAGCAATTGGTTTGTTTTTCAATGCAAGTTTGAGCGCTACGCAAGGGTGCAAGATTGGTCTGACGCAGAATGCGCCGATTGCCTTGGTTGGTGTTTGACAGGAAAGGCGGTCGATTTCTATGCGTTGCTTACCGAAGGGAGAGGGACGGTACCTTACGCAGAGCTAATGCAGCGACTGCAGGAGCGTTTTGGCGCCAGGGAGCTTACCGCCACCGCGCAGGGCCGTTTCCACGTTGCCCATCAGGAAGTAGGCGAGTCCCTAGACAATTGGTCAGATCGGGCGCTGAAGCTGGCAACAGCGGCGTTTCGTGATCTGCCCTATGCATACGCCGCTGAACAGGCAGTGACGAAGTTTTGTCACGGTTTGATTGACCAGGAGGCCGGCAAGCATGTTAGTCTGCAGTTACCAACATCTATGGGAGATGCGATGAACATGCTGAAGATATATTGCCATGTTCAGTCGGCTTGCGCCGCGGCTCCGAGGTATACCCAGAAGACTGAGCAAGAAGAGTCAATGTGGGTTCACGAGGTGAAGAAAGCACCCACTGCGGATGAGGTCAGTGTGTCGGCGGTCGACAAATTGACCCAGGTGGTCGAGAAGTTGCTGGATGCTGTGGAGAGATTGTCAAACTCTTTTGGAATTTCGGCCGTTGATCCCTTTGTCCGACAACCGGGTAAGCCGTTTCGAAATAAAAAAGGCTATGCCGAATACCCTGTGGAGTGCCCCTACCCAGGGAAGGTCCGGAACCGGTGGTACAACGACCAACGCCAGGTTATGTATCCTGCGGGTGCTGGTGGCGGAGGTTTACGTGGGCATCGGAACCAAAATTCAAAAGTCCGCCCTGAGGGATCGCATCGCGGCAGATATGGTTCCAACTGGGGACATTTTCATGCCATGTCCTTGCCCAACCATAAGGAGAAGGAGCCCGTTGTGGTAGCTGCGACGACTAAGCAGTTGGGCCAACCGGAAGTGGATCATGTAAACCAGCTAGGTCCGGTTTCCCAGTTCTGCATGAAGGTGCAGCATGCCAAGGACGTGCACGATGCAGTTCCCTTGGTGCTGCCAACAGTGCCAGATGTCGTCAGTGATCCAAGGATGGTCATTGGCGAGAGCACTGAAGGATACCATGGAGATCCTGTGTGCGATGATGAATTTCGCGTGCAGCGCGTTGCGGTTCAGTCTGCGGAGGCGGCTAAAAGCATGGCCACCGACAGGGCCGACCAGGTGAGGGCCAAAATAGCCCAACGAAAAGCTGCTGAAACTACTCCGGCCACCGGAAGGTCAGTACCTGTCAGACGGGCGACAGAAGTTGCCGCGTGTGACCGCCATAAGGGCGGCGCATGCGGATGCCGAGTTACCCCAGATGACAGCTGGGAAGGTGGTGTTCGAAGACTTGTTAGGCGTGGTTCCAAAGGGTGGCGACCCTCTAGTTCTCGCCGCTGGGAGCGGTCCCAGCGGTGGAAATTAGGTTGGCGACCACCAGAGCGTCTAACTTCCAAAATCTGTACCGCCTAAAATTGTAAATGGCGAGGTTAATTGTTAGTAAAACTAGGAAAACAATGCAAAATACAAAAGACCCCCAATTTAAAAAAAAAAAATTACAGTAAAGTTGCAGTGACATTCTATTCGCGGTGTTGATAATGTATTACGGTGTACGCGGAGTATAAAAGTAATAGTTCTCTTAAACATTTCGATAATAATAAGCATGTGAAATTAATGGTATACTCTAGTAGTAACACTAAAAGCAGCAGCAGTAGTAGTAGTAGTAGTAGTAGTAGTAGTAGTAGTAGTAGTAGTAGTGGTAGTAGTAGTAGTGGTAGTAGTAGTAGTAGTAGTAGTAGTAGTGGTAGTAGTAGTAGTAGCAGAAGTAGTAGTAGTAGTAGTAGTAGTAGTAGTAGTAGTAAAAGTTGTTGTTATGAATATTACATGAAGTACGCGGTGTATAAAAGTAATAGTTCTCTTAAACATTTTGATTAGTTTGATTAGATTGTTTTGAATATATATGTCCTATTGTCTCAGTTTAAGCCCAGTCTTTTATTGCAATATTGTTGAAATTAATCTGAGCAGTGCTCTGCGAAATGGGGGTTTAATGAATAGGCATAAAGTGTCGTCCCAAATTATCTTGTGCCGTCCGCGCTTAACTTCCTGTAATTTTTGTATTACCGCGCTAAGAAGTGCTTTGCACAGTCACGGATGTGTTTGATTATTTCCCGTGAAGTCTGTTGTTTGTTTTTTTTAACTTATGGTCGGGTGTGACATTGTCGGACATTGTCGGACGACCGCTGTCACACCGCACCATCGGATGTGGTAACTACGCAGATGGTGAATAGAAACCCGGTTTCCCCTGCAATATCCCAGTCTTGGCACCTCCGTCACCTTTTATCCTTCCATGTTAAGATTTGTGAGTCGATCTAACTTCAATCACTTCGTCATTGCTGTATCATGTCATTTATTTCCGTAATTTTCTATAAATTCTTTTCTACCAACCATATGCCGAGCAATGTCGTAGAACTTTGTCGCATGAGTTTGTGTTTTATAGGTGACAGTGCTTGACGACCACTGTCACACTCAATACTGTTGGCCGGAAGTGGTATTTCCCGGAGTTGTTCTTTTAAACAATATTTGCAGGTCTTTTTAAATTTGTGTGTGACCGTGCTTGACGGCAACTGTCTCTAGCGTCACTTTGATTTTTTGAATGACCGGAGATGTTTCCCGGTGCATGCACACTTTTATTTTGTTTTTATTTTTGTAAAGTACATTATTTCTCAGTGTGATCACCACATTCTAATACATAAGTGACTGTACTTGTTGGACGAAAGCCAACAAGAATGTTTTTTCTTGATTAAGCAATTGTCGGACGATAGCCGACAATAATGTTTTTTTTATTTACTAATGTGATGGAAATTTTCTTATGCAAGAAACATATTGGTCACTAACCGCTAGAATGCAGCGGTCTGTATGTACCCCGCTTGGCAAAGGCACTCCCGTGCCTGCGGGAGGGGGATCATGGTCCCATTTGAGTCTTTGTCTCTTCTGCCTTGGGTGCGACCGTAGGGCGGCGGCCCAAGAGGACAAAAGTGGGAGGAATGTAGTGAGTACAATAGTTTTATTTTTATTGTCTTTTCCTCCATATAATGTCAATGATTATGTTGCAAAATACGTTCTCTGTATAAAATTAAAAGCAATTATATGTATTATTTGGACAAAAATAAGATTATTTTTATTCTTATATTTTTAACCTTTTTGTCACTGAGATATTATTTAAACGCATTTGTAGTGCCTTAGAAAGTTACATTTCTTGTGATTTTTATTTTAATATAACCAAGAGGATTTTTATTGTATATTATGCAGTCACATGCAGAGGGCGTAGGCCTTCTCATTTGGGCTGCGAGGAGATGTATTTGTATGCAGTTATTTTATTTCTTAAAATTTGTGAAAATAGGTTGGAAGGTGGGTACACTTGTCCAATTATTGTGCAGACAAGAAAAGGAGCAAGAGTTACCGGGCCTTATTATGAACTTTTATTTTTAACTCTTTATAACAAAGATTAAGGCTCATATGCGTTCATATTTGTGCGAAGGTGCTAAACACAAATGGTCATTTAATGGAGATGCATTAACTTTAGTTGTGGTTTATGGCAGGCGTTGCGCCAAAAGAGAGGTCGGACGAAAGCTATGCCTGACTTAGGGGAGTTGGGTCAAGGTGCTTACGCAAGGGGCACTATTACTTCATCGGTGGCGCCGGTACGATTCCTTCGCTGTGTGGCGTCGTCCCAAAAGGACAAAAGTGGGAGGAGTGTTGTGCCGGTGCCCGGTCTACAAAATGCGCACATACCTCGTGATTGGGAACCAGCGACAAATCGGTATAGTGCATGCTGGGCAGCACGAGATAGTACGGTCTCTTGTGCACGGGTGATTGATGCGAGTGGACGTCTTTTCCCAAGTTGAGTATTGCTTGGAGTAATTGTGAGCCTGAGTGAGTAATTGTGAGCCTGAGTATAGGTTATATTGTATCATATTGTATTATATTGTATTTTATGTGTGTTCAACACGTATTTACCTGGAAGGCCATTCCCAGAAGATATAAGTGAGTCTGTGACTGTGTTTGTGAGTCTGTGAGTTGCCTGTGATTTTGTAAATGACAGGCATTTCCCTGGAAGTGTATTCCCAGAAGTATATGTGTATGTAAACCGGTGACTGTGTGTTTAAGTACGTATTTGCCTGGAGGTGTATTCCCAGAAGTACATGTATAGTGCCATTTTGTGACGTGCAACCGACAAGTATAGCCGACGAGTTCCCTCGACGACGACGATTGGTGCCATCCTGACGAGCATTCCAGTTGATGCCCATGTGAGTAGTTTAGTATCTTGTCGTTGCTAGTAATTGCTGTAGTTGTTGTGAAAGAACCCCAAAGAGCTAACCGTGAAAACACTACAGAATGAACATTAATGACAACAACATGCACAACTCCAAATAATGATCCATTAGGGCGAAGCAATACGAAGACTTTATTCATAAAACACATTAACCTTGTGAACAATAAAATCCCAGTGCTTTCAAACAATTCCAGCAAAAAGCAATCATTTTTAAAGATTCTTTGTTAAAGCTAAACCTGACTGGAATAAACTCAGTGAACCAAAAGACATTTAAAGACAGTGTATTTTCAAACATCAATAGTGTAAAATTGCACACTCCACCGTCTAGTAAAATCCAGAATTAGTATCTTTTACATACTCAATACAGAACCAGTTAATTTGTAGATTTTCAGCTGATTTATATTTAAAATAGATTCCAATCTATGTTGAACAAGTTACTGCTGATTTCGTGAAGCAAAGTGACGTTACATGCTTTTTCTGTCTGACATACTACACAATATCAATAGCAAATCTATGATTATAGTTCCTCAAATGTCATCCTATATTCCTAAAGCCGATTTATGAATTGATGATAAAGATCAACTTGCTAATGATTTCAAACCAGTTATCTCTTAGTTCCCTCACTTCTTTGCCATCTTGTACCTTTGAATTGCTTTAATGTCCCACTGTGATTGCATACTGCTGGCAATAATGATCAGATAAGGGGCACCAAGTGTTGCTGTGTCTGTAAAAGGTGATCAACTTGGTGCACACATGTCCCCCACCCTCTCTACTTGGTGCACACAATTCATGTCCCCTCACCCTCTCTTCTTGCATTTCTTTCAGGCATTGGTATCCGATATGCAACAGGAAATTCTGTAAATCTGTCCATGAAAAAAAATTATACACCAAAATAAATCAGATGGGGTGTTATTTTATATGTAATGATGTGATGGAAATAATTAATAATGGACCCTTTTGTTAGCAATTGAATGACTTAAGTGTATTTTTTGTAATTGCATCATTTATCAAACTGTGAAAATATAAAGAATGGCTTAATTGGGAAACCTGGTCAGTGTCTTTCATGGCGTATGTATAGAAGGGCATGTGTGTAAGATGTGGCATATGTATGGATGGCATACCGGGGGCGGTATGCCCCATTGATTATTTTCATTCAAAATTGGGCCTGGTAATTGACCCCATTCTCAATGAAAAAAGTATATATTTTTCCCTAATAGGAGCTAAAAATTTCCGGAGCTAAAAATTTCCAATACATGTAAAAGGCTTCCAAAAAAGTTGAAAAAAATACACTGTGTCAGCATTTGATAAACATGTCTGGATTGAATGTGTCTGGCTCTCTGTATAACTGTATATATACAATCATTTCTTGCATGACATGTCTGAAATGCTTTCTTCCATGGTACACTTTACAGAATGATAAATAGTTCCTTTTCTGTGCAACACATATTGTTTCTTAATTAAAATATTAAGCTTTTATTTATTTCATCTATGGCTTGAAGCGTATATAATAAAAATTGTATAATTGTTTTTCCATTTTCAGAGGTACAGTTCCAAAGGGTATTGTACATGTTTATTAGACAAGCAGTTAGCCAATAGCAGATACATTGGGTGAGAATGACGTGTCAGATAAAGAAAAGTGAATTCAGTAATATAGAATATGTGGTACTGAACAAATACGAGCATGACTCAGAAACCCCTTCAGCCCCTAGACACAAAGGTTTGAAGGGTGACATTGGCAACATAATACTCCTTACAATCCTTTACATACTTCAAGGCGTCCCACTCGGTCTTAGTGGCAGCATTCCATTGATCCTGCAGAGCAGAAAAGTCAGTTACGAAGAACAGGCCAAATTCAGTTTCATTGACTGGCCGTTCAGTCTCAAATTGATATGGGCACCAATAGTGGATTCTTTATACTTGCCACGATTAGGACGAAGGAAAACGTGGATGGTTCCAACCCAGTATCTTATCGGGATTTTCTTGATCTATCTATCAACAAGAATTGACAACATCCTTGGAAATGACAATGGGAAAGTGGGCTCAGGAACCATGGATCTGAATACGCTGTTTGTGGTGTTCTTTGTACTAAATTTTCTTGCAGCTACTCAAGACATATCGGTAGATGGCTGGGCTATTAGCATGCTTCAAAGGTAGGTCATCATCATCAAAACGCAGCAAATTTTTCCAATTCAAAAGCAACCCGGCCCCATTCCCAAAATGATTAAAAAAAACACTGCAGTGCAGGCTTGGGTACAATTTTATTAACACTTTCCTGTTCAGAAATGCATTTTGATGTGTATTCCTTAGAAAATCATATTTAATTATTAAATTCAACACCTTTATAAATAGATTCACGGTTTAAAGGATTAGTTAGTTTAAACTTATTCATTTAAGCAGGATTGCGTGAAAAGCTTAAGGCTATTTGAAATGCTCTCAAGTCCATTTTCTGTTAAGAACTGGTACTTGGTGTCTTTATGGGAGATTTGAAGAACGCTCCCACAATGGGGATCAAACCCTAGACCTCCCAGTCAATAGACGTAACCATATTCATTATGTCACTGGCACATTTAAAGGTTTCATTTCCAACCCTGAGATACTGATGAGCAGCAAATAGCGGAAAGCCTGAACAGTTCTATTCTTGTTGCATATATAGCCACTTTCACTTTTCTTCTGATTGGGTAAGGGTTAATAACACTTTCATTTGTAGACACAATGTAGGCTGGGCCAGCACCTGTAATGCTGTTGGGCAGACTGCCGGCTACTTCCTTGGTAATGTAGTGCTTCTGGTGCTCGAGTCTGCAGACTTTTGTAACAAGTACATCCGAAGTCAACCTTCCAATGTCGGGATAATCACATTTTCAGGTAAGCAACATTAATAAAAAAATCCCCCGAATTTAAAAGTTGTATTTTAATTTTCTGTTGTTATGCCCCCAGTAGGGTGGCATATGGCAGTCGAACTGTCCGTCCATCCGTCTGTCCGTCCATCCGTATGAAAACTTTAACACTGGCCATAACTTTTGCAATATTGAAGATAGCAAGTTGATATTTGGCATTCATGTGCATCTCATGTAGCTGCACATTTTGAGTGGTGAAAAGTCAAGGTCATACTTCAAGGTCAAAGGTAAAAAAAATTCCAAGGGAAGTAACAAGCTTTAAAGGAAGATGATTTATATTTATCATTTGGCAGGTTCAGATCATTTTCACAAGGGAAGTAATATTTTTTTAAAGGATATAATCAGCAACAAAAATTCAAAGCGGCGCAGTAGGGTGCATTGTGTGTCTGACAAACACATCTCTTGTTTTTCTTTTAATGTGTGGGGGTATTATAAACAGCTCTTTTGAAACATATTGTCAGGAGTATAATTTATTGTTGTCAAAAATGATATATGCTGAATGTTGTTTCTGTTGTTTTACAACACCCCTGTCTAAATTACCCACTTTATATTGTAATTACACAAATGGCATTGTCAAAAAATGATAGAGCCTAAATGCTGTTTCTTTCATTTTACATCATTCCTGTCTATTTTACCACTTTTAGCAGAGATCCTGGAGCATAAGACTTATTTTTTGCATGATGGGGCAGTAAATTTTTCTTTCGAGTTCGGGGCCGGTGTTTTACCCCATTTCTAATTGAAAAAAGTATGTGTTTTTCCCAAATGGGACCTAAACATTCCCAATTAAGTCCCATTGAGCTCTTTTAGTTGAAATTTTAGTATGTCGTGATTTTTCCCAATCCAAAGGGCCCCGGACCCATTCCCAAATGGTGAAAAAATATCCGAGTTATCAAGGAAGAGAAGACACTCTGCTTGAACCGGACTTTTGTTTTAAAGAGACTTCATTTAAGCAAAAAACTCCATAAAAGCCAAAAATGTTGTCCCTGATAAGTTTGTGCAGACTGCACAGGCTTATCAGGGAGGACACTTTACACACAGACTGCACAGGCTTATCAGGGAGGACACTTTACACACAGACTGCACAGGCTTATCAGGGAGGACACTTTACAGACTGTACAGGCTTATCAGGGAGGACACTTTACAGACTGTACAGGCTTATCAGGGAGGACACTTTACACACACAGACTGTACAGGCTTATCAGGGAGGACACTTTACAAACAGACTGTACAGGCTTATCAGGGAGGACACTTTACACACACAGACTGCACAGGCTTATCAGGGAGGACACTTTACACACACAGACTGCACAGGCTTATCAGGGAGGACAATTTACACACAGACTGCACAGGCTTATCAGGGAGGACACTTTACACACACAGACTGCACAGGCTTATCAGGGAGAACACTTTACACACACAGACTGTACAGGCTTATCAGGGAGGACAATTTACACACAGACTGCACAGGCTTATCAGGGAGAACACTTTACACACACAGACTGTACAGGCTTATCAGGGAGGACACTTTACACACACAGACTGCACAGGCTTATCAGGGAGGACACTTTACACACAGAGACTGCACAGGCTTATCAGGGAGGACAATTTACACACAGACTGCACAGGCTTATCAGGGAGGACACTTTACACACACAGACTGTACAGGCTTATCAGGGAGAACACTTTACACACACAGACTGCACAGGCTTATCAGGGAGGACACTTTACACACACAGACTGCACAGGCTTATCAGGGAGGACACTTTACACACAGACTGTACAGGCTTATCAGGGAGAACACTTTACACACAGACTGTACAGGCTTATCAGGGAGGACAATTTACACACACAGACTGCACAGGCTTATCAGGGAGGACACTTTACACACATGCATTAAGCCTGCTTTTTTCAGAGCATAGCTTTTATGAATATTTCCAGGTTTTCTTTACTTCTGGGGCCTGGTGTTTTTCGTCACTACGTCCCTAGTGTGGATATTCAAATCAGAGAGGACTGACCCTGAGGTTGACCCTGACCAGAGCATTGTGACAACCTACAAGCAGCTGTATAGGGTCATCAAACTGAAACCTGTTATCTCATACTGTGTAATACTCATGACATGTAAGGTAAAGTCTCTGTGTGATTATAAGAAATTAAAAATTTAGGGTTTGTCATCTTTGTTCATACAGAAAACCCATAATTGTTATATTCTTTTCAGTGAAGCACACAGGGCTCCCTGTGGCTCAAAATTTTCTTTAGCCAAATTAACCTTTTTATGTCTTAATTCTTATTATTTTGAATATTTTATGGGTGATAATGTAGAAAGCCTTGTAGCAAAATGAAATTTTGTGTAGCCAAATTTTCTTATTTGTAGCCATTGGCTAATTTGGTGAATGTCAGAGTAAGCCCTCATGTAGACTTATTGTTGATATACAATTCAAAATCAGTTCAAATGTAAGATTATATATTTTTCACTGCCATGGAAAAGTAACAACAATGGTATCAGCATCTATCTTTCAGTGTCAGTTACCACTCTTGACAAATGTGAATAGGTGTAGAAATTACACAAACAAAATCCATGCAAATAATTGATGAAACTACAATATAGCTATGATGATTCACAAATTATGGATCTAAGTCTCACAGACTTTATTTAGAGGATGTGCAAAGCTTAAGAGTTGTAAATATTGCTTCCATATTTTGAGAGTTTTTGCCCTTTGCTTTAACATTTTAATTAGGTCTGAGGCATATCTTGCAAATAATAGAAGGTATCTACTTAACATTTCATAGGTAGAAAGATATTACTGAGGTGATATCAGTGCAGAAAGACCATAACTCTTGCTTTCTTTATTGCAGATTTATTGCTTTTTTCTGAATAGTAATGCTGAAATATTATCAAGGGCATACGTGTGCCATAATGTACCAGTAAGGTGTCAAGATGAAATTTGACAGGTATTGGTATGGGTATTCTTTTAGGCAAGACAGACAACATTCTATTTTTTTTGTCTTTCAATGGACACATTGATTCTTGTAACTTCTTTATCACAGATTTGTATCAAAGCTTTGTAACTTCTGTATCACAGATTTGCTTCAAAGCTTTTTAACTTGTGTAATTGATATTGCTTTAAAGATTTATTACTTCTGTATCTCAGATCTGCTTCAAAGCTGCTGACACTGTGGCCAGATTCAAACTCATTGATGCTGGCATTTCCAAGGAAACCATTGCCCTGTATGCGGTGCCACTGGTTCCCATCCAGCTCATTTTACCCTTTGTCATAGCAAGAAAGACATCCGGTCCCCGGCCTCTAGACATCTTTTTGAAGGGATTTCTACCCAAGTATGTGAAAAAAAATTAAAATGTTGAAGGTTTGGGTGTAGAGTCTGTTTTGATGATAAGATCATCTTCAACCGACTTTCAAATTTACCCTCTGATCACTGGGATATAGGTTGTCTGTTTACACTGGGCGCGGTATGCAGCGACTGTTTACACTGGGCGCAGTATGCAGCCATGGAACACTGGTTTACATAAGTTGTCTGTTTACACTGGGCGCATTATGCAGCCATGGCACATTGGCTTACCGGTATATAATTTGTCTGTTTACACTGGGTGCTGTATGCAGCCATGGCACATTGGCTTATATAAGTTGTCTGTTTACACTGGGCGCACTATGCAGCCATGGCACATTGGCTTACATAAGTTGTCTGTTTACACCGGGCGCAGTATGCAGCCATGGCACATTGGCTTTATAAGTTTCCTGTTTACACTGGGCGCAGTATGCAGCTATTGCACATTGGCTTTTATAATTTGTCTATTTACACTGAGCGCAGTATGCAACCATGGAACATTGGCTTATATAATTTGTCTGTTTACACTGGGTGCATTATGCAGCCATGGCACATTGGCTTATATAATTTGTCTGTTTACACTGGGTGCATTATGCAGCCATGGAACATTGGCTTATATAATTTGTCTGTTTACACTGGGCAAAGTATGCTGCCACAAAAGAAAGCAAATTATTTCAATTTTGTTCCAAAAGTGCATTATCTGTGAGTAAACAAATAAAAGGAGCACTGAAACTAAACATTTCAATCCAAACTACATGTAAATGAATATTGGAATTGGTTACCGGTATGTGCAATTCATACCAAGCAATTAAAGAAGACCCACCATTTCCAAACTAAAAACTTCACTACACAAATTTTCCCAATATTAGGATTGTGCATGCTCAATTTTCCCAATTGGTATGGTACTGTTTTTTTCCCAGTTTGGCAAAAAAATCACTGTCCATGCTTCTTTGTAAAATATAAAGGTCACTATTCAAGATCAAAGTGTGTGAGTTACTGTTTCTGTGTTGTTACAGTAATGTGTTGTTTTTTGATCCGAGACTGTTTGTAATTCTCAGTTATTTATCACAATTACAAAATGATGTTGCAATTTTAATACTTCTTGATCCTCAGCAAAAGCTCAAAATTCATTAACTTTCAATTTATTTATTTTTGTGACTGTTATTGCTAAGGAGGAAAATAGTATCATATTTATGTTTAACACCTTTTATTGGTACCTTAAAAAAGGAATATTTGCAAATGTGTTGCTCAAAATGTGACTTTTAAAGACTCGCAGCATGTAAACAGTTTGTTTTTAGTCTCATGTATTACAGGGGTGGCGAAATCTAAAAAAACTATACTTGTCCATGGACAACCATTTCGGAAATTTAACTTGTCTGTTGCTGAACTACACTTGTCCGTTAATTTTTATTTAAATATAAACTCATTTATTTGTATACCTACCATTCTAATCAACCTTAAGGTGTACACCTTCACGATAAAATCGTGGCGAGTTACTTAGAAAACTGTTGATGGCAACCAGGTGTAATAATCGTGGAAATTGTGCATTTCATGCGTAGTATTGTCAAAACATTTTTTCATCGCTTCAAGCGTTTTAACAAAGACTTGTTGAATTAATTACACACAACTGTAAACGTTTTGTTTTATTCTCAAATGAGCATAAGTAAATGTGTAATCCGACAAACACTTCCGAATTTTAAAGACATTCATTGCCATATGCAGCCTAACTATCCGGCTATGCTCGAATTTGTATGAAGTAAACCATGAGAAAAAACTGATGCTAGAATTTAGCGAACATTTGGTATAAATGCATTTTAAAATTTAAGACGAATGTTCAATATTTAGATACAGAATTGACGAACAAACGAGTCTGTTCACTGTCTAACAGTCGGGCCGAATGTTGAAAATGGGGATGCTCCCGGTCTCAAATAGAATAAGGGAGATCACCGCGCAGGAGAGTGCCCGAATTCTAGCTTGATTTGCTTCGCAAATAGCACTGACAATGTAACCGCATGTCAACATTCGGTTTTGTAAAACTTAATTACAATGTATTTTTTTGTATTCCTCGACCCGACTGGTTGTCCACGGACGACTTAATTGAAAAAAATCAGTTGCCCAGACAAGCAAATGTAAGAATCGGGCAACTCGGACATTTGATTTCGCCACCCCTGTGTATGTGTTTGTATTCTCTGAAAGGTTATCGATGACAGTGTTCATGGCCTATCTAGTCCATCTTGCTTTCAATGTGATAGATGCGAAGGGAAATGTGCCCATGTATTTCTACATACTCCTGCTAGCATGGAATTGTATCAACGAAGTAAGTATTGATACATGTACATTGTATACTAGCCTTGCTCTTGTAAACAGGGGTTTTAATGCATGTGCATAAATTGTCCTCTCAGATTAGCCTGTGTAGACCGCACTTGCTAATCAGGGACGACACTTTCCGCCTCAACAGATTTTAGCTGAGTGTAGACTTTTTAACAAAAAATACAATAAAAGTGGAAAGGGTCGTCCCTAATTATCTGGGAATACACTTTACGCATATTCATTAAACCCCATATTCCCAGAACAAGACTCAAACATTTTTGGTAACGGTAGTTAAATTTAAAATGTGCGCGCACAGTTAAATTTCTTTTCCTGAATTGTTGTTTGCAATGTGTGCACACTAAATTGAAACAAAAGAAATGGTTGAAATTAAATTAGAGTCTATGCAAAGATAAGGAAAAAAAGAAAAATGCATTTGTTGAAAATTCCTTTGTAATGAATTTAAAAACTTTTCTTTGTAGAATGTGATTATAAATTATGATTGTTGGTTTGCAAGTATTTTGCATGACCATTTGTATAGCCATGATGGAATTCTGTACGAATTAAATTTACCTAACCATGTTTTTGCAGGTATTTTACAAAGTAAGGTATTTGCAAAAAACTCCTTTTGATAAACATTCAATGTCTAGTGCATTTTTGTTAAAACATGCTTATCTATATGTTTTGTTCACAGGTGTTTTGCACAAGTTTTTTCGTGGCCAAAATGGCATTCCACGCCAAAGTGAGTGACCCTGTAATAGGAGGCACCTACATGACTCTGTTAAACACCATCAGCAACCTGGGTAAGTCTGCGAGTGTAGAAGTAGATTTTGATTAGAAATTGTCGGCTCAGGTACTACTTAAAAGTCCACTACAAAGTACCCAGGATACAGACAATATATTTAAAAGTACCTCAAGTTATTTTGCAAACCCGGGGTACATGGAATTATACTTAAGTGTACTTGGGGTATTCCTACCTGAGCAAACATATGACCAATTGAGCATGAGCAGTAGATTTTGAAACAGATTTTGATCACCAGAAGATGATAGCTTTTTACAAAATTGTATCATCTCCAGGTCTCCTCTTTATGAATTGAAAAAAAAAGATATACAGGATTCACAATAGCCTAGGTGTGGTAATTCCTCAATTCTTTTACAAGCCCTAACCTGTTTTAGGGCTATTATAACAAATTGTAAAATTAACATTTTTAACTTTATGGCGTCTGATTTTGTTAGTTTTGCTCATACCAATTGGAATGTTTCACTGAACCTATGTCATTTAAAAATGAATTTATTAAATGTAAGTTGATGAATGATGTTTTCAAGCAACAGCTGTTTCAGTATCTTACAGGCTTTATAGCAAGTGGTGTTCTTGTGGTGTTTGTTCTAAAAGTAACATTAACTTAACTAAGCAGTATCCTATTTGAATTATGACAAAGTCAAAACTTAGTTGACCTGTAGGTCCAAGTCAGAGGCAAAGTGAGGTCAGGTGATATTGGTGGATAGGAAATGGTTAAAAAAAGTGTGAAGTTATAAAAAAAAGTGTAACAACTGGTGGTGGTGGTGAACAAAGACGTAAAATCAACTGGAACTTTCAGAGATGAAAGGACCTACATGACCCTCACTTTATGCCTCCTGCATCAAGTCAGAGGCTTAACCCTTTCAGTGCGGGAACCGAATTTTAAAGGCCTTTGCAAACAGTTTTGATCCAGATGAGAACGTGGCGTCTCATCAGGATCCAAACTGTTTGCTATTCTGATAGTATTCTTTGAAAAAAATCGAAGAAAATGCTAATTTTAGAAATTCAGCAGACGACATTTTAGCAAACGACAAATTTCCCAGCATGCAAAGGGTTAAAAGCAATTCTTCAGATATTATATATTGTGTTAATTTAAATCAGGTCCTTACTTTTCCCCTAGATTGTTGTAATATTTGTATTGAGCAGTATTTTTGTTTTTATCAAATAATTACTTTGTTTTCAGCTTTGTTTTCTGTTGCTGTTTGTATAAACAGTGTTTAAACTTCAAAGGCATCTTTCACTGCTTGTCTTGCAGGTGATAGTTGGCCTGCCACTGTTGCATTGTGGGCAGTTGGAGGACTCACGTGGAAGTCATGTGACCAGGCAGGGATTAGGTCTTGTGACTCAGCATCTGGAGCTCAGGTATTGATTGTTTGGATATTCAAAGCACCACAAAGGCTTATTGAAATGCTGTTGTGTTTGTTTCCTGTGTAGCACCAGTAGTTGGTGTGTTTTGGTGGAGATGGAAAGAATGGTCCCACATTGGGGATCGAACCCATGACTTCCTGGTTGCTAGACAAACACCATATCAACTATGCCATTGCACCCCTAAATTTCTTTTGTAATAAATAATTTGTGATAAAATATGCATTAATAACCATCAAAATTGTATGACATTATAAGTAATTAATGTAGAAGAAAGAATTGTTTGGTGTCAAAAGGTAGAAATTACTGTGATTGCGTTATAAATACACACTGCTCTTGTCCAAGTGTCATTTGAAGCCAGGCAAATCTTAAGGACTGTCTGCTTTTTTATGTCTGAAAAATCTGTTTTACCTTTCCTGATCAAAAGTAAACAGAAAATGGCTATATGCAATGCAACCAGCATAATACCAGAACATTCTACTAGTAACTCAGAGTCTGTTTAGGTTTTATGCTGTTTGATGCTAATTATCAGTATCATATGGTTTTAAATGAAGCCTTTAAAACTTGAACGTAGTAAAGGTCTTGAATTATATTGATTTTCAAAGGTACTACAAGCGTGTTAAAGTTTGCATCTTAGTGGTAATGGGTTAACACTGGCATATTAACACAAAAATGCTCAAATAATTCGTTGTTATGTTTCAGGAATGTTCAGCTGCTGTTGGACATTGTGTAATAGCTGTTGATGGATTCTACATTGAATGTTTTGTGTGTGTGGTTATAGGCGTCCTATGGTATTTATGGAAAAAACACAAAGTCCGTTTGTTAGATGCCTTGGATGTAAAAGAATGGAAAATTTCATTAAGTTGAAGCATTTGCTTAATTTTTTATAGGGCCTAGACTGGATTTGTAAAGAGGAGATTTTCTTTTAACAAAAAAATCTGTAAAAGTGCGAAATGCACAGGCTAATCTGGAAGGACACTTTGTGCACATGCATTAATCCTAGTTTTCATATAATGTATCTTTTATTTTCTTATTATTGAGTTATCAAGGCCATGATATTCTTTTTGTTCTAATGATATCTCATCCACTTCCTAAAATAGTCATGAAAACATCACTAACGCTACTCATTGCAGTAAAGTTCCACCAAGTCTCAGGTGAATTATTACATTTGGCAATCTTTTTAAGGAATATACATGATGTTTAGCTCAGTGTTTTCGGAGAAAACCCGAGGTATTGTCATAGCCAGCTCGTCGTCCGACGTCCCCCGTAGGCGTCGTGCTAAAACCTTAACATTGGCTCTAAAATCAAAGTGCTTTCACCTACAACTTTGAAACTTCATATGTAGATGCACCTTGATGAGTTCTACACGCCACACCCATTTTTGGGTCACTAGGTCAAAGGTCAAGGTCACTGTGACCGCTAATATAAAACTTTAACATAAACCTTAACATTCGCTCTAAAATCAAAGTGCGTCCACCTACAACTTTGAAACTTCATACATAGATGCACCTTGATGAGTTTTTCACGCCACACCCATTTTTGGGTCACTAGGTTAAAGGTCAAGGTCACTGTGACCTCTAATATTAAACTTTAACATAGGCTCTAAAATCAAAGTGCTTCCACCTAAAACTTTGAAACTTCATATGTAGATGCACCTTGATGAGTTCTACACACCACACTCATTTTTGGGTCACTAGGTCAAAGGTCAAGGTCACTGTGACCTCTAACATAAAACTTTAACATAAACCTTAACATTCGCTCTAAAATCAAAGTGCTTCCACCTACAATTTTGAGACTTCATACGTAGATGCACCTTGATGAGTTTTTCATGCCACACCCATTTTTGGGTCACTAGGTCAAAGGTCAATTTCACTGTGACCTCTAAAAAAATAAAAAAAATTGGACAAGCTTTCATTTATTCAAAACTGCACCGTAGCCGAGCGTGGCACCCGTTATGTGGTGCTCTTGTTTTGACACAATTGAACAAATGTATTACTCATCTTAATTGTTTGAGTGATATTGAAATACAAATGTTTATATATACACACATTTGTATTCGATGATTTTGGTTGCATGGCCAGTATCATTTATGTTCAGAATAATTTGATGGTGCTAATAAAAACTTTTGAAAGTAGAAGTGGCAATTCTTTGTGATTCTACCTTAAAACAATATATATTAGAAACATCCTAAATATTATATATTGGAAATTCAAACATATCTGTTCCATATTTTCAGTGTTTTGTGTTGCTCTGATTGTGTTTGTTTCAAGTTTCCCCTTTTCACAATTGTATGCATATTAGCAATTTTATGAAATTGAACACATGTAATTGTTATTGACCTTGTCTGCAAATTCAATAATTATCTACCTTTGTCTCGTAGATGCACCCATGTAGTAACATATTTGTATAATCGATGATTTTTCATGAAAAGCTCATTTACATCAGTTCTTTTTATATATGCAACTTATGCATTCGTCCTAAGTCATTAGATACTAAATATTGGCTTGATATTTTAGAATGTAATTATGATTGTTGAGAGATTTAGAACAACGTTTCAATGTTATTAAACAATAGTTTGTATTGTTATTATGTCTATAAAGTGCCTTTTTATAACAATTACTCAACAAACATGTTGTTCATTAAGTGCCAGTTATTTACTTATTTTCATTCACATGTACATTTGCATTTTTGTTTTGATTGGTTTTAAATTGGGCGTGCATGCTTTTCTCTCAAAATTGCCTAAATTATACAAAGATACATACACATGTGGGAAAGACAATTACATTTTTAAGTTTGTTTTTTTTTATCTTGATTTTACTTGCATCACACAAATACATGTATTAGGTAATGGCTACTTTTCAAGTTTATTTATATGTACATGTATAATCCGGTCTTGTTTTATTTATTTATTTATTGTTGTTTCATATATTTGTTTTGGATGGTACATTTATTAAAAGATGATATGTGTAAATGACCAGTGTTTTATCATTGTATCATATGTTGCTGCAACGAATGATAAACACATTCAGACACTAACGTATATAAGAGCACTTTTATTAATGGAAACGTAACAATTTACATCATACATGAACGTAACAATTTACATTATACATGTACACGCATTTAATCACAGAATTGTGAGGATTGCAAAATCAAATGGAAATATTATCACGTGAACATGTTCACTGACATAAAATATTGCATAAAAGTCAACAAGTTGCGAATATGAAACAATAAGCCTGAGCATACGTAGAAGAATATATATTTACATAATATTACTGACCGAAGTATAATGCTGAGATAATATTCTGACAAGATGTCAGCAATGATGCACATATCTGCGATTTAAAACCATCTATAATCGGTTCCTAAATCCAAACTCTTTACACACAACTGAGTAAATTTTTTCACACTTGGTATTGAACATTTAAAATAAAGCTTTCTCAGTGAAGAAGAATGTAATGCTTGTGCACAAAGTGCCGTCCCAGAACAGCCTGTGCAGTTCGCACAGTCAAGTCGGGGATGACATGTTCTGCTTGTATTGTATCAGTCGTTTGAATGAAGGCTCTTCCTAGAGAAAATCCAGTGTTTGCGGAAAGTGTAGTCCCTGATTAGACTGTGTGGACAGTAAAGGCTTATCTTGGACGATACTAAGCACATGCATTAAACCCCGTTTCCCATAGTCAGGCTCTCCAATAACAATACGACAGTACTACATAAGATGCGTCCATGTGACAATGTACCACGCTGCACTTCACTTGTATAGTTCTCATTGTTCCCTTCATTGCACACATACAATCGACGTTTATTTAGTGTTAAAGACACAGGCACATTGACACGGACTATATCCCACAGAACGCGTAGTAATACATACATGAGATCGAGTACTGTTTCCCCACGTATATGCGCACGCATTTCTTGAAGCACCTATTTACTAGTGTCATTATAATTTTCATTTAAAGATTTTGTATTGCACACAAATTCTCCACCGTCATAAAATGCCCCTTTTATCGTATTATACAACTCTTAGCCTACAAAGTACCGTTGCATCATTGTGATGTATACACACATACATATGCATTCAATAGATTATAGCAATGCATACATGGGTTCGGTTCCAGATATCTCTTCGTCTAATAAGACATGCAACAGAACTAGTTCTAAACCTGTGTCCTTTTAGTCCCGCTATAACAAACATGCGACACAGTCGTAACCCGCTTATGATAATTAAACCTTTTTCGACACATAGGTCCAACACTACGTTCCCTTCTAATTTTCCAACTGCAGTTTAGTTGCCTTGTTAAATGTATGGAAAACAGTTCTAGTTAAAACAAAACTCCAGTTTTGATTGTACGTATAATAAAATCCATGCACAAACTCCAAAAAACGTGAAGGTAGATACCAATCTAAAAATAGTTCCAACACCAAGTTGCCTTCTAACTTGAAGTACTGATGCGCATATCGATTGCCTTGTTAAGGCGGTGACACCAAAAGTTCAGATTTGTCATCCATTGTTTCTTGTATGAAGCAATGAGTTCCTTGAAAAACTTCTTGGCTACTTCGTGATCCGGCTTGTCAAGGCCCAGCACATCCCTGCAGTACTCGATATCAGCCTGACAGTTCAGTTCCGGTAGGTTAGAGTGCATCATGAGGTTGAGTAGTGTCAGGAACAGGGTACCATGCCGCCTGATGGACATGAAGAGTTGGAAGCACGTGTACATAAACCTGAAAAAGACAAATTATGTGAGCCGTGCTCCTGAAAATGGGACTAAATATGCTTAAAAGTTTATCTCAGATAAGCCTGTGCAGTACACACAGGCTAATCAAGAACGACACTTTCCGCTGTTATGGAGTTTTGTGTTTAAAAACAGTCTCAGTGAAAATCTAGTTTATGCGGAAACTGTCGTTCATTATGAGCCTGTGCTGACTGCACAGGCTTATCATGGTCGACTCTTAAGACCCTCGCATGAAGCCTTTTTTCTCAAAATGAATTAATAGAGGAGCGCAAGGATTAGAGTTTGACACAAATTAAACAAAAACTTACTCGTTTTCCGCTTCGACGTCATCTTTGCCACCTCTGACCACGTTCATGAAGTCTTTCGTGATCACAAACGGTGTTCTCTCGCGCCTGATGCCCACCTTGGACTTCCTATGACCCATGAAGTGGCCGAAATCTATGTGGAACATCTGTAAAAAGCAATCTCACCATACATATTTAAATTATTGTCTAATTAGTACCGAAACTTGCGACAAAAAAAGTCGTCCCACTTGTTGATTACCGAATAACTTTTAAGCATAGCTTAATGCTTCATTAAGTGATATAATTATTTACTTTACACTGATGGACCAGTTGGATGGTTAATATTATGTGTACTATTATACGGTTTATTTAACCTTGCTCTTGTGACGTAATATCTTAACATGCTGAACACTTGAGAAAATCTATTTACCAATGATGTTCTTGATTTAGGCCGTGGTCAATTATTATATAAGGAGAGTCAGTGCACATCAGACAGATTGAGACCTTGATATTTATTTTCTTGTTACTCGGGTCCCGTTAGTTTCCCGTATGTGTATTGTTGATAACGATATTTTATTGACTTGGAAAGCGTTGTGTTGAAGAGCAAATCACATTTCGATGAACAGTTCGTTGAGATATGTGCGTTAATATTCCATCGCATTTTGCTACACCCTCAATTATAAGCGCTCAGAATTAGACATTGTACGTAAAAAAAAACGAGCTTATCCATAAAAACATTTTCTTCAACAGCTTACTACAGTGCATAGCAATGCCAGTTATCACTAACTGTTGTGGTGCAATGGATGTGGGGCTCGCAAACCGAGTGCAGGGTTTTATCTGAGCTCTCTATTCTGTTGTTAATGGGTTTTTTTTATAACAAAATGCTTTTTTACTGTAATCAATACTTCATGAATAATGTAAACTTTATAACTCTCAAATACATCTTACGTATTTTTTTGCATGTTCCACCTTAGTGAATAATACTTGCATTAAAAATAACCAGCTTACTTGTTTTCATTTACATTCAATCACAAGTTGTATTGCTATATGAACTGTTTACTTTATGCACAATATGTCTATGTGGAGTGTCAAACATAATTATACACAAACACGTGCACATTCTTTCCAAATGAATTTGGATAAACAATAAAATATAATGACACAAACATCAAAATTTGCGTCTTGAAAGAACAATTCCCTTCATCGAATAACGCAAAGCTATAATTCATTTTGTTGTTATATATATGCACGCATTTAGATAGGTACAGGTTTAAACCCCGACTGAACACCTCACAGGACCCCCATATTCTGCTATCGGTCAAGGGCGATGTGCGGCCGTTCTATACATGAATATATAAATGTGTATAAAAATCCACAAACATGCACGATATTTATTGTATAATTTTAACGGAATATTCATGAGAGCAAATATTACTATTTCGTATAATACTTGTCTTCTTTGTTAATACAAAATCATTAGAAACAAACACGTAGGTACATTTGTGTCCAGATAAACAGATTCTTTTTTATCTGAATGGGTGTCTTACTTCGCCAGTGTTTTTAACGAGAATGTTGCTCGGGTGCCTGTCGCCGATTCCCAGCAGATAAATTCCCACAACACAAGCAGCTGCGGAATATTTGAATCGGCGCAATGGATTCTGAAAACTGGAGGGAAAACTGGTAAGTATATCGTGCATTGTATTCAAGCCAGTAAATAGGTAGCTTACAAGTCGCTGTTACTGCAGTTAAGGTTACAGTCAATTTTATTGGCCCCCACCGGTGAACCCGGAGGGGACTTATGGTTTGCGCTCTGTGTTTCAGTCTGTATGTCAGTCTGTCACACTTTTCTGGACACTGAGATAACTTTAAAAGTTCTTCAATTTTTTTCATGAGACTTGAAACATGAATAGATGGCGATATGGACATTATGCTTGTCATTTCATTGTGTTCCTACGTCAACAATTCTTGTTGTTATGGCAACAAATATAAAAAATATAAAACATCTGAAAATGGTTGGGTTTCACCGGTAGGGGACTTATATTGCTTGGCAATAGTCTTGTTTCACATAAATTGTGTGGTGATTGGTCATGAAACTATTTCTACGGCCATTTCCCTATACACATTTTGCATATAGACCATTTATAATCATGTGCACACAGTGCTGGTAAAGCAAGCTGTCCTGGAGGTTAATGGACCGACGCATTCAAATCATCAAAACAGTCAAATTTGAATTTCACTATTTCACAATGTGTTGTTTTTTGTTTTGTTTAAAAAAGTGAATATGATACATTTTCCACTAAGCCTAATTCAATAACACATTTACTTATATCGGTTTTCAACTTTTAAGTATTGTATGACATGCCTGTTTACTACACCATTGCCAAGATTGTTTATGTTTGCTTGAGATAATAGAGCTTTGTTCTCACAAAACTGGGGTTGCTGAATGTCCATGAACTGTGTTTCATATTAGCCCGGGCAATCCGCACACGCTATACGTGAACAACCCTTTCCGCTTTTATATGAGTCGTGTTCTGAGGAAACTGGGCATAATGCATGTGCGTAAAGTGCCGTCCCAGATTAGCCTGTGCAGTCCGCCTAAATTGGATTTTTGCTAAGAAGAGACCTCATTTAAACGAAAAATGTCATCAAACCGGAAAGTGTCGTCCAAGATAAGCCTGTGCGGACTGCACAGGCTAATCTGGGACGGCACTTTACGCACATGCATTAAGCCTGTTTGTCCGAGGGAGGCTCAATATACGCTGTGTAACCTGTGGCAACCTACTTGTCACCATCTGGTGTGGTCCTGTAGAGCCAGGCATGTATGGACTCGGTACGAAACAGTTTACCCCTGTCCGTCATGTGGATGTCATTAACCGTTTTTGCATTCAGCACAGCTTCTATGAGACCGAAGTTTTCACCGAGTGCCATGCAGTTGTACACGACCAAACTAAAATAAAGCGAAATCGTATTAAACATAATACACTTTTTCCATTGCAAAATGTGGGAACTATTTCATTAAGGAAAAAAATACAACGCTTAAAGCTTTCGTTATAAAAAAAATCATTAAAATAGACGTGGTCTGAGAAAACTGGGCATAATGCATGTGCGTAAAGTGTCGTCCCAGATGAACATGTGCAGTCCGCACAGGCTTATCAGGGACGACACTTTCCGCTTTTATGACATTTTTCGTTTAAATGTAGTCTCTTCTTAGAAAAAATCCAATTTAAGCTGAAAGTGTCGTCCCTGATTAGCCTGTGCGGAGTGCACAGGCTAATCTGGGATGACACTTTACGCACATGCATTATGCCCAGTTTTCTCAGAACAAGACTCAAAATATTTCAGGTATCATTCACCAAGGCTATATGTAGTTCTGCAGGCTGTTTAAGCCACGATACTATGTATTAATCACTAACTAGTATTTTCTATGTATCCCACCCTCTTGTGTGTATGGTAAAAAATAATCCCCACGGCTAAACAGCAGTTTTGTGTTTTCGTTTTTGTTTATTATTTATGAATGAATATGACGTTTCCCTGCCTCGCTTGATAAATTTAACTGTACGCGTAATCCATACTTATTAAACATGAGCCTAATTATCTGTAAACGGAGCTAAATGCATGTGCGTCAAGAGTCGTCCCAAATAAGTTCACACAGGCTAATCAGGGACGACACTTTCCGCCTGCATTGGATTTTTGTTTGAGAGAGACTTCATGTAAACTAATAATTCCATAAAAGCGGGTAGTGTCGTCCCTGATTTGCCTGTGCGGACTGATTCAAATCTTACTGATAGTCGTCAAAGCTGTACTTCCAAATTGTGTCCATTACTTTCAACAGTTGCAATGCAAGCATGTCTTGACGCATGTCTGAAAAAAAGTATTTCATTATGCCTAGTGGACTATTCCATTCTTTTTAATTGGATCATTTTCTTTCCAAAATTAGAAATGTCTAGTATATTTATTTCTATATTTAGAATATTTCTTAACAGAAATTCCTTTAAGCTAACAGCGCAGACCGGCGTCTCATCAGGGTCTACGCTGTTTTCCAAGGCCTTTTTTTGTCTAGATGCTAAGCATAAATGAGTTAATAAAGTAATAATACAGTATCATATCGTGGTTTACCTTAAGTTAATTTTCTAGTATTAAGCTATATATTACATTCTCGTCAACGCGTTCACTCAACTCACCGTCTCCGATTTTCACTATGTAGTCGATCGTTTTCGGCTCAGCCTCGTACGGAGGCACGTTCATGTTCTTGTTTTCCCATGACAACCACACTGGTCTCATCTTGGACATCAGTGGCTTACACCTGTCATACCTGCCGTCATATAAAACACGTGTATGGCTTACACCTTTCATACCTGCCGTCATATAAAACACGTGTAATTGAACAAACTGACAAAGGAATACACAGTCATCGGGTTATTACTTCGTGGATAAATTGAGCCTGTACAGAATAATGATTCAGTTATTGTTTTTACGACTATTGTTTTTAACCAGGTTTTCCGAACGAAAAATATAGTTATTAGATTGGCGAATGTCGGCGGGCGGGCGGGCGGGCGGGTTGGCGGGCTAGCGGGCTGGCGGAACAAGCTTGTCCGGGTCATAACTTTGTCGATCATTGTTAAATTTTAAAATCATCTGGAACATGTGTTCAACATCATTAGACGGTGTGTCGCGCGAAAGAATTACGTCGATATCTCCAAGGTCAAGGTCACACTTTGAGTTCAAAGGTCAAAAATGGCCATAAATGAGCTTGTCCGGGCCATAACTATGTCATTAATTGTGAGATTTTAAAATCATTTGGCAAATTTGTTCACCATCATTAGACGGTGTGTCGCGCGAAAGAATTACGTCGATATCTCCAAGGTCAAGGTCACACTTTGAGTTCAAAGGTCAAACATGGCCATAAATGAGCTTGTCCGGGCCATAACTATGTCATGCATTGTGAGATTTTAAAATCATTTGGCACATTTGTTCACCATCATTGGACGGTGTGTCACACGGAAGCATTACGTCAATATCTCAAAGGTCAAGGTCGCCACGACTAAAAATACATTTATTTTCAAACAAAGTGGGTAACTATGAACAATCAGTTCAGTTTGAGTTGTCTCCCTTTATTTGAATTTTTTTCAAATTGAAAACCTGGTTTTGTGACAAATTTGTCCCTTGTTCTTGGTTAGAAAGGCGTAAGAAAACAATGATATATTTGACATTAGCGAATGTTCACCATCCTACAGATTAAAGCACAAGCTTATCAGGGACGAAACGTTCCGCTTTTATTGAGTTTTTCGTTTAAAGGCGGTTTATTCTAAACAAAAATCCAGTCTAGACGGAAAGTATCGTCAATGATTAGCCTGTGGGGATTAGATGCATTACGCACATTTATCAAACACCGGTTTTAAATGCGGATAAATTGTTTTCTTACTTGAGTTCTCCAAGTCTGACTGTTCTGTCCATGACTGACACACGACTTGCTGATATTCCGGTGCATCGTAAATTCGTTTGCACATTTACCATCTGCCAATATGTAAAGTATTGTTTTGTTCATTTGAATTATTATAATAATTATACTAGTTATTATTATAGTTATTATTATTATTATTATTATTATTATTATTATTATTATTATTATTATTATTATTATTATTATTATTATTATTATTATCGTTCCGGGAGAAATGGTCTTAAAGCAATTGCGTAAAGTGTCGACCCAGCTCATTCTTTGCATTCCACATAAGCAAATCAGGGAAGACAGGTTCGGCTTTCATGGGATTTTTCGTTTTAAGGAAGTCTCATCCACGAAAATTCAGTCGAATCGGAAATTGTCATCCCGATTCAGCCTTCGCGGACTGCACGGGATAATCTTTGACGACACTTTACGCACACGCATTAAACCCCATTCTCAGAGCGACACTTAATTATAAAAATCAATCTTACAGCATCAGCAGAGGTCGATTCTTTCTTCAAGTCCTTCAATCTCATGGCAAGCTTGTGTAAGGCCTTGGCAGTCTCTACCTCCTGGCGGCGTTCTTCAAACACGGCGGCTCCACAGTACAGACAGTAACTTTCAAGAAGCGGTGCGAACCGCAGTTGAGACACGGGATTGTGCATCTCTGATCTGTGTGGTACAACGGCAAGTATATACAAAATGGAACTTCAGTTGCACAGGCAATAGATAATGCTAAGTATTACAACATCATTTTTTTGGAAAACGGAGATTATTGCATGCGCGCACAGTGAAATCCCGGATAAATATGTGCTGTCCAGGCTAATCAGGGTCGACACTTTCCGCCGAAAATGGATTTTCTTTAAGAAGAGACTTCCTTCAAACGAAAAATTCCAACAAAGCGGAAAACGCAGCCTGTACAGGCTAATAAGGGAAGACAAGTTCTGCTTTTATTGTATTTTTGGTTTAAAAAAGACTCTTCGTAGAGAAAATCCAATTAAGGCCGAGAGTATCGTCCCTGATTAGCTTGTGCGGACTTCAAGAGCTAATGTGGGACGACACTGTATGCATATACATTAAGCCCTGTTTTCACAGAGCTTGGCTCTTTTTGTAGATGCAAACAGTAGGAGACTACTCTTGAAATCACTTACCTTAGTAACCAGAAGAACTTGTGCCCGATATCCCTGTATAACAAGGCCCTTTTGAGGAGAAACTTGGCAAGATCGTTGTCATGGTAGCTCTCAAACAACAGAGCCTGAAAGTGAGTCAACACGCGTTATTTACGAGTCTCGCTCTGATAGAACGGAGCTTTACCCATTTATACCTTGTGGACTCTCCCATCCTTCTAAATTGGATCAATTTATTTCCAAAATTAGGGATGTCTAGTATATTTATTTCTATATTTAAAATATTTCTTACAAAAATTCCTTTAAGCAAACCGTGCGGACCCTGATGAGACGCCGCACCATGCGGCGTCTCTTCTGGGTCTACGCTGTTTGCCAAGGACTTTTTTCTAGACGTTAGGCATAAATGGGTTAATTCATGTGCAAGTGTTGCTAATCAGGAAAGACACATTCCGCGTATATGTTATTTTTTTGTTTGAATGAGGTCTTCTAGTGTTTGTTTAACAAAAGTAAAATTTATGCAGATTCGCCTGTGAGTCCGTGCAGGCTATTCAGGGACGACACTTTAGGCACACTAATTAAGATCCTATTTCCCAGAGCAAGGTTTATTTCTTAGATTCGTATCGATATTTTCAATTAAATTTAGTTGAAGAAAATGACTATTTGGAAAACATGAATTTTAATTTGATTGTTACATTTATTATGAATATATTAGTTATGGGAATCCGTGTGATGTAATCAGACGCAATTATTGATGTTGATCCATGAACACGTCGTCAAACACCAAATGAAATCAAATGTTGTTTCTTTTTGGGTCATACATATAGGTAATCTTGCATACTTATAGCCTATGTCTACATACAGCTCCTTAGATAACAAAAGGTTCATGAAGCTGGGGGTTAGAATATAGCAGCATTTGTCTATCAGTATGTGTATTCTGCTCACCTGAACAAACTGCAGGAGGTAGAGATTCAATCCTTGTGGTGGCATATTGGATGCAAGATATTCGACCGCCAGGCGGCGCACTCTTCTATCCGGGTACTCGGGCCCGAGCAGCTGCAGCGCCACCTCGAGGTTTTGGACCCTGTGTCTCCGGATGAGCTGGTACAACTGTGAGTAAGATCCATGAGTAGATGTTGTGCGATTTAATGGTAAATAGTTGTATATGAAAAAAACATATTCGCTTCGCTATGAGAAAACGGTTCTTAATGCATTTCGTGAAATGTCGTCCCAGATAAGAATGTACAGTCCGCACAGACTAATCCGCGTCAACACTTTACGCTAATATGGCATTTTTTCGTATAAAGGAAGTTCCTTCTTTGCGAAAATCCAGTTTATTCGGAAAGTGTTTTTCCTGGTTAGCCTGTGTGGACATCACGGGCTCATCTGGAACGACACTTTACGCAAAATAATTTAGCCAATAGCGGGGCGCAATTGTATATGGAAATGTGATCTTATTTAGATGTGAAGATGGTTTTATTCCACTGTAAGAAAAATATATCTTGGATTTGAATTGTGTATTTGTCTTTTTCGAGTTCCCCGTTTGTTATAGTAAACGGAAAGACTCGTCAACGACGCCGGATTAAATACACAAAATGCTCTATATAAATGGTATAATATTGTTTATTGTGATTGCATATAACTGAAAACTGGACCAGTATTCACCAACCAATTCTTAAACTTAAATCTAACAATAAGAATAGACTTGCAATAAAGATTAGTCCTACAACTGTAATGGTCTAAATTGTGTTCATTGCCGAATCATACTTGACATTTAACATCGCAAATTACATAATTATTCACATACAATACTGTACTTATGGCATAAGCAACATCCAGTGACTGCATCTATTCAAGCAATGTCACACGTTGTCTAAGTTCTAAGTTAGCCTGCATTGGGAAAACGGGGCTTACTACATTAGCTTAAGGTATCGTCCAAGAGTAGCATGTGGAGTCCGCAAAGACTATCAACGACGACACTTTCCGCTGTAATGGCAATTTTCGAAGATCGTCCCTGTGGACTGCACAGGCTTATCTGGGACGGCACTTGAACCACATGTACTCAGCTCCGCCTCCCAGAGCGGTGCTCAAGTCTATTCTTTATTCTGAAGGTCACCGTGGCGAAAATGGTATGCTGTCCGCCTAGCGACCGGGAGGTCACGGGTTCTTTCCCCACTATGGGGCGTTCTTTAGATCTCCCATAGACACAAAGTACTGGTTATGGGCACAGGAAACGGACTCGTGAGCATTTCAACTAAGCCTTAGGCTTTCTATGCTATCGAGCTAAAATAAATAGGTTTAAACTAAATTCGGATGTCTAACAAAGGCTTGGTGATAATGGACCCTGACTGTTGATAATAAAAAAATCTATCTACCTGGAAAACGACGTGCCTTTTTGTCCAGTCGACACATTGAATGATTCTCGGTAGAAGTTTTGGTTGGTATTCCAGCGCTTGAGCTCTGCAAAAAAGAATGTAGCTGAATAATCATAATTAAATATCAGGTGAAAAGAGGGTTCAATGCATGTGCGTCAAGTTTCGACCCAGATTAGCCTGTGCAGTCCGCATAGGCTTATCAGGGACGACAATTCCCGCCTAAACTTGATTTTCGCTAAGAAGAGACTTTCTGGAAGCAAAAAAATATCATACAAGCTAATCTGGGACGACACTATACACACATAAAAAACCTTTTCACAGAGCACGGCTCATTTATTTAATAACAATGGTTTTGATTCTAACGAACTGATTGTCCAAAACAAGTCAGACATAATACAAGCTTTAGGGACTATTTTACGAAAACTGGTCGTATGCTTCAAGATTATGCAAGAAATGTAATACAAAAGTCTGCATGCACAATTTACAATAATAGTTGCTGTATATTTTCGTTATAATAAGATTACGATAAATCCAACACTGCAAACAGATAGACTGTTTCTGGTTGTGGCACATTCAGAAATAAACATTTAGATCAGTATATATTTCACAGGCTATATTACTTTACTCAATTCTAACTAGCATACCATAGGTAATACGTAAGATTGAGACTTTATGAATATCTTTATTATTGTTTACCTTGTTTCCCACAAAGTCGATTTCTCCGTGGACGTGAGTTCGTTGAAAACCTCTTTTGCACAAATTCTATCAAATATGTCAAACGGCATGTGACGAGACTGAAAATATGTTTACAAGACAATTGAAGCAAAGATTAGCGCTGAGTTGGACGTCGACAACCAATTATAAAGGAATATGTTAATTCATTTTACCAGTTAGAATGCGGTGACTACAACAAATTTTAATCAAGGTACGTTCAAATATAGTTTTTCTTACCGTTTTATCAATGAAACCACCAAATGGCTTACATTGTCAGCTTAATTTAAGTGCATAAATGACTATGCCTTGTTTTAGATCATTAATACGATTTGATATATTGTGTTCAAATGTATTTTGCAATCAACTGCACCAAGTTATTGAATAAACATTTTACATGCTATTGCGTTTAAAAATAAACATAACTTGTTTTGTGTCAGAACAGTTGTGCTCAAAAGCCCGCTTGCGTAAGTCGCCGAAAGCGTGAATAATTCTTAAGGTAAGTTTGACATTGATACGTACTGTGTTATCCGTAAATCGCTCTTCCCGTTCGATGTGTCTGTCTATCTCTTCTGAACTCGGGAATCGAACCGGCTCCGGACAGGGCTTCTGGATCTCGAACCACAACTGGTCTGAACTGGACACGTTCTTTGTTAAACCTGTACGATGCATGTGCGTTAAATGTCTTCATATATTAGCCTGTGCGGTCCGCACAGGCTAATCAGAGACGACACTTTCCGTTTTTAAGGAATTTATCGTTTACATGTAAATGAAGTCTTTTCTTAGCGAGGAGCCAGTATAATCGGAAAGTGTCGCCACAGATAAGCATTTGCGTACTGCACAGGTTTATCTTGGATTAAAATAACGCTCATAAATTGATCCGTTTGTCCACGAACGAGGCTAACATGTTTTATAGCTCGCCAATATTTTGCTGACACCTACTTGTATTTAAACTATTATTAAATACATTATGGTTAAAATTAGTATATGAGTCGCGTTCCGAGAAAACTGAGCATAATGCATGTGCGTAAAGTGTCGTCCCAGATTAGCCTGTGAAGTCCGCATAGGCTAATCAGGGACGACACTTTCCATTTTTAAGACATTTTTTCGTTTAAATGAATTATTTTCTTTGCAAAAATCCAATTTAGGCGGAAAGTGTCGTCCCTGAGTAGCCTGGTCGGACTGCACAGGCTAATCTGGGACGACACTTTACGCACATGCATTATGCCCAGTTTTCTCAAAACGCGACTCTTATTGATACCACCGGTAATGGGTGTTCCCAAGCACGGATTATCGAAAATAAAGGTAACTGAGCAAACATAGCATTGCAATGTATAAACTTATAGAAAGAACATATGTATTGAATGTCAAACATATATTTTGTCCTATTTTGCCCTTATTTATTCCAACATAGTTATTTAGTATTGTGTAATAACTTGCAAGTGTGTTTCTGTGCTTATCTTTGTTGCAAAGTTAAGTAATTTCTTACACGATACTCGCCTTTTAGGGACAAGTCATGAAATCATTTTCATGTTTGTTTATCTACTCAACCATGAGTGCAGCATATTGAATAATAGTTCTTAATTTCGTATGTCAAAGGTCATGTCAGGATCGAAATATGTGCATTAGCTCTGTTTCCTCGACCAATTTAACAACACATATTTAATAATTTAGTTTGGCTCGGATAATGTCTTAGGCCACATGCGAGGGCTTTATTCCTACCCATTCTAACTCCAAATCGTGTTTCACTGGTCTGTTAATAAAGATCGGTCGACAATATTTGTCTAAAACACTCGCATAAGTTACAGGTCTTCGCTCATTTCTTTATTTTTTCTCTGTACAAATCTTTAGAACTTTTGACTTATGCATCTAACGGTTCGGATAACTGAAATTACCTGACAGACCAAGGGGGTTATTGACCCTGTTGACCTTTCCCGAGAATGCGAACATCTGACATCGGACCTCACCCGTTATGAGGGCGCCTTTGTGATCAAAGATCTGCATATTTACCCACTTGGTTCCTCTCAGATTCTGTAATAACGAAAGATACGCAATAGTGAATTGTTTAAAAAGTGTAAGGAATCTTGTATGACTATTAAATCGAAATCAATACGAACATCGTGTTTGATGTAACAATATTTACTCATGTTAAAAATCGTGAAAATTTGAACTCAGATGGGAAGTTGCGTGGCATTATAACAAATGGCATCGCGTTCAGCCTCGTACTGGAACTCTGCAAGACACATGACTCTTATCAATTGCAATCTTATCAATTTCAGCTTATTGTGAAACGGGTAAATTACCTTAATGACTTTGTCCTTCTTGATCACAGTGAAGCACAGGCGTGCGTTCCTCGGGAGGCTTTCAATGGAGACGCTGAACTGCACAGGTCGGTTGTACTCCTCTACTCGAACTGCATGACACAGCGCCTGCTTGCCGTGGTATATCTGAGCCTCGAGGTAGTACTGCGATATCAACAATGGAAAAGGCATAACGTTGTGTACTCTTCATAGAAAACTCTTTATTAATTAACATAAAATATCGTATTAGAATATGTAAATCAAAAGCGATTAATTAAGGCACCATAATTAGGATAAACATATGTTTAACTAGTCAAGATTGTTAATTGTTCTTGCCCCCCTCCCACCCGTCGCCTCTCCCGACCCCCGAATGAACAAAAACACCAACACCAACAGCAGCGTACACAAATTCACGACAAACGCAAAGCAACAACAACATTTATACAATTTAAGCCATGCATTTTCACAAGAAAATGCTCAGTATTTTGCAGAGGCTGAGTCTTTGAGCCGGAATTGTGGACAATAAGTACTCATTAGACCACGGACAGAACCTTCGTCATTTCATACTTTTGTACAATGTTGAGATTTATAGAGTTTTAAAGAAATTTAAAGGAAGTCTCTATTATGTGAAATTCCAGTATAGACGGAAAGTGTCGTCCCTGATTGGCCTGTGCGTACTGCACAGGCTTATCTGTGACGAAACTTTACGCACAGGCATGAAGTCCAGTTCTCACAGATAGCGACTCGTTATGCTACAGTCAGTCCCCCTACCTCATTCCAGTCTGATCGCGGCACTGGGACATCACGGAACACAACCGAGTAATACTTATCCGTGGACACGTTCCAAGACAATTTGGCATCGACGTCCCTCGTGCTTGGCTTACGGAGACGGTCGGCTTTAAAGACCAAAAGAAAAACGGGCCATAATGTGCAGTTCACACAGGCTAATCAAGGACGACACTTTCCTCCTTAAGTCGATTTCCGATGAGCTTCTTAAAAAAAACGAAAAGTTCTATACAAACAGAAAATGTTGTCCCTAATATGTGACGAAACTTTACGCTTATGCATTTACCCGAGTTTTTATTTTCCAAAACAAAGCTCTTTATGTTGTTAACTAGTAGTTAGCATAGCACCATAACTATCGGCCATTACCAATACCACAAACCAGCGAGATCTGAAAGATGAATGGTTTTTCATTTTAACTAAATATTTTTTCCCAATAACTTAAAATGATAAAAAACAACAGCATCGGGTTGCAACAGTTTAACAACAATATGGTCACTGAAGATATCCAAACTCCAATGAGGTCGCGGTAATGCAATGGATAAGGTGTCTGCCTATCGACCGGTTGATCACTGGTTTGATCCCCACTGTGGGGGCGTTCTTTTCCCCCCAAAGATACTAAGTACTAGGCCCAGGAAACGGACTCGTGAGCGTTTCACTAATCCTGAGGCCTTGGATGCAATCGAGTTTAAATAAATAGGTTTAACCCATTTAAGCCAAGTGGACTCTCCCATCCTTCTAAATTGGATCAATTTATTTCCAAAATTAGGGATGTCTAGTATATTTATTTCTTTATTTAGAATATTACTTACTGAAATTCCTTAAAGCAAACAGCGAAGACCCAGATGAGACGCCGCATTATGCGGCGTCTCATCTGGGTCTACGCTGTTTGCAAAGTCCTTTTATCAGGACGCTAGGCATAAATGGGTTAAACTAAACTAACTGGATAACACTGAGTAACTCTACAGCATTATACCCCAAACACACCCCATCGCATGGTGCTCAGGGTCAAATATTATCACTGCTCATATGTTCATATAATGTTTTAACATAATGTATGTACTTAAACAATTGAATCGCGTTTGATTTTAACATGATATGCTTATATTACACACCATAGTCAAGTGTCAGACATCTGAAGTCCGGAAGTTGCTTGATGACGTCATTCTTTGAAACGATTTCCAGTAATAGCTTTTCGTCCTTGGTGAAACAGTCGCGAACATACTGAAATTACAATAAACTACAATAATGTAGAACAAAAGCATTCGGTGCGTTCGTTACTCTCAATATCATTATGTGTTCATACGTTCATAAATATTTAATATAAAAATCGTGGTATGTATTCTTTCAAATGAGTAATATTTACACTCCCATGTACGTGAAAAACAAACCTCGTATGCCAGCATCCCACACTCTTCCAGGAAATATTCTTCTTTTTCCAGTCTTTTCAGCAGATACATGGTGGATACGGACTGTCTGCGGTTAAGGCTCGAACTGAGGGTATTAGGGATCAGATTGTGCGCTTGCATGGCCAACCGAGTGACCTCTCGAGGCTGTTCGTTCGCAAATATATGCTGCAAAATGAATCGGTGGTCGTTATTATACTAATTGTATTCGAAGCCGCGTGTGTGGCGTAAAAAAAACGAAATCCCTTCTAAGTATGAATGTAACAGCGGCATTATGCAAGGTGGCGTAACCAGCACGTCCTTTTTAGTGTATACATAAGGGAGTTATCAGTCTTCTTATTGATTTTGTAAAGCATGAAGAAATGATTCAGTCATTTGATCGACTCGCCCATATGTTAAACGTTTCGGATGATGAAATGCTTGCTTGAACCATTTTCTTATTGAGACCGCATTTTCTGAAAATATCATTCTTCTACAGAAAAGCTTTTGCAAAGATTTTCCATCTTAACTTCTTTGTCGAAAGGACGACTCAGTATCGCACATTATCGTAGATATTGTTCAAAGTTTATATGTTGAAAGAATGGTAGCGATTGAGAACAAATTTAATGTTTTTCTTAATTTTTGTAAACTCAAGAAGAACGAAATATGTGTTTTATTCTCTATCTATTACGTAAATTGACGGATGTGTTTTCATTTGGTTAAAGCGAAAACTGAGCTAATAGTGTATTCAATTTGCAGTTTTATATTACAAAACTATGCAATATTGCTAAACGAAATATCACATCTTTTCCATGAACTAAATTGTAATGTGTATCCCATCTCTGCAATATTTTATTTGTGACTAAGCTGTGTTATGACGTAAGGTCCGGGAGCCTTTTATTACGAAAAAAATGGCATTGTCTTCGTTGATGTTGGAGAAATGTGAAAACTATACAAACTAAACACAACTAACCTTGATTGTTTTGAAGGTGGTCTCCCCATTTACCCTGCAGTATACGACTGCCTGTAGTAGTGACCTTTCACCACCTACCAAAATGTCACCGTTGATATAAATACGCGTCTTGAAATAAACTTGGGTTGAATATTTCAATTTTAGAATAGATTTTCGCTTTCATTATATAAACGCCAAATATATAGTAAAACAGACAATTATCGTTACGTACATGAAGATTGAAAGAGCGTTCCATTTATTAAGACACACATTCCAATAGGTTTGTGTACACAATAAGGATTTTATAAAAACTAAAGAACCTGTGAAAATTGCCAAAGAGAAAACGATATAAGATAATGAATACTTTTTTTTTCGAATACTCAACGTTTTTTTTTACACTAGGCAACATTTTTTGTGTATCATGGAGTATTTTCAAATTCGTAAAAGAGAATGAAAATGAATTAGTGATATTATAATCTTTATAAATAATATTGGCTTTCTATTACATTGTTGACTTATTCGAACCACACACAATAGGAACGTGTTCACTTCTATAATCAGATGGTTATTAGATGTTTCCGTATTCCCCTGTTCTGTATATATACATTTATGGTAGTTGATCTGGACAACTCTGCATGTATTTTGTCCATGTCTATTATATACATACTAACTATAAGCTAGCTTTCGTCATTGTTAATCGAACAATTAGTGAATGTGTATATGTTAATATATATATATATAACTGTTCGGTTTGATTTAAACCTGTTCAATTGTTTATCTCTTCTTGCATTAAATACAGATATATAACAGAACTTTGTTTCCTGTCGAGGTCAACCATTTTACTCGGCGAACTCAATACTCAGTAACAAAAGTAATTAATTCCATACACCAAAAGTAGCCAATGCAGTCCGACGATTAAGATTAAAGCTATGTTATTCAAAACCATCACTATTGTATTATTAACTCATTAATACCTTTATTTATGATCTTCACTGTACTTAATGGAATTTCAGTATTCAGGTCCAGTCTTGGTCTGTACTGAAACAACAGCCTCTCTTCCATTGACCACTTGGTCATCTCTCTTGCCACGCTCTGTCCCACGTGCTTCATGACGATTCTGACGTCACGGTGCTCCTCGTTATGGCTTGAGATCTGGTCAAGCGATGGAATGCTCACATCCATAAGGTTCCCTAAAAACAAACACAGGAATAATCATATCTATCAAGTTATCTGAATGACTTCTGCTTCATAATTGTCAATTCAATTTTTTTTGTAGAGATTCGACCCGAGTTGAAATATAAAGAAGTGAAACTCCAGCTGCTGGAGCAGTATTGTAGTATCATTATATACAATTTGTTGGTCTTTTATTTAAGAAAATACTCGCTTAACTAAGGAGTTTTAATTTCAGGTTGTGTTCATGTCAGCAATCTGTTCTTAATCGTAATCAAGGCTATCTGGTATAAGCAGTTTCAATGTCATAGGACTGAGTTTTTTATCTGTTCGTTTGTTGTCTGTTGGTATGCACGTGGTCATCATTCCTAATAGGTAACAGACAGAGCTCCTGAGGTTAAAGCATACATCAGACGTCTTAAAATGAGACACTGCATCTTTTTAGCAAATTTTCAAACATTCCGTCGTGAAACCATCTGACCTCGTCTTTATAATATTTCATTGTATAAATGGTCTATTGTCAACAAGCGCTCTTATTGTTTAGTTGATCATCACTCAAGTTTATTGCCTGTTTTCTGTCTAGACCATCAACAAATATAGTATTAACGTTTGTTTAAAACGGTAGGATTTGCGATAAGGTCTTGGCTAAGTTTGAGATTTGGGATCCCTTTCATCGGTTTAAACCCCCAATTCTGTGCTTTGACCATTAAGGCGGTGACCCCGGCTATTTCAGGATATATGTTAAAGAGGTCGTTTGTTATGTATTGTCTTGTATTGTGAAGGCTACTCGTCAGTTGTCTAAAATATCAGACTAGCGGACGAGAATTCCTCTCTTTTTAATGTTAAATGTTTCTGGATTTTCATAACTTCTTTATAATATCAACACTAATTTCATTTACTGCGTGTGTAAAGCAAAGTATAGCTTTAGTATTTAGCAACATTTACTTAAAGATTTCTGCTCATATATATATTGGCTATAATCTATGACTAACATTTTGTATTGTTTTGCTTGATGTCCGATGTTTTTTTCAAAATTGCAAAAGAATTGGGTTGATTTTTCACCCTCATGTCTCTACCCTGCTCGTGACATTATTAATGACCCTTTAGTTTGAATATCCATACTATCTGACTTTTATTGATGTTATAGATTCAGCTTTTCTTTATTTGTTTAATACATATTTATCTCTAGTTGTATCTACTTAAAAATCAAGATAATATTATATATTCCCCATATTTGTGTACCGTGAGATTAGACCGAGATTGTTTGTCCTTTAAAAGGGTCAATGTGAAACTTGTTTGTTTTTATCAGGGGCCTATGTATAGGTGCGTGAAGTTGGCACTGACATCGGCAATCGATATTCGACATTCGAATATCGAACTGGGACGAATGTCGAGCCAGCTCTGACATCGGCATTCGGCAACAAACCCGAATATCGAGCTGGGACGAAGGTCGAGCCAGGTGTGACATCGGCATGCGGCAAAAGTCCCGAATATCGAGCTAGGACGAATGTCGAGCCAGCTCTGACATCGGCATCCGGCATAACTCGCGAATATCGAGCTGGGACGAATGTCTAGCCAGGTCTGACATCGACATTCGGCAAAACTCCCGAATATCGAGCTGGGGCGAATGTCGAACCAGCTCTGACATCGGCATTAGGCAAAAAAAAAGAATATCGAGCTGGGGCAAATGTCGAGCCAGGTCTGACATCGACATTCGGCAAAAACCTGAATATCGAGCTAGGGAAAATGTCGAGCCAGGTCTGACATCGGCATTCGGCAAAACTCCGGAATATCGAGCTGGGACGAATGTCAAGCCTGTCCTGATATCGACATTCGGCAAAAAAACGAATATCGAGCTGAGGCGAATTTCGAGCCAGGTCTGACATCGTCATTCGGCAAAAGTCCCTAATATCGAGCTAGGGCGAATGTCGAGCCAGCTCTGACATCGATATTCGGCAAAAGTCCCAAATATCGAGCTGGGGCTAATGTCGAGCCAGCTCTGACATCGACATTCGGCAAAACTTTCTAATATCGAGCTGCGACGAATGTCGAGACAGCTCTGACATCGGCATTCGGCAAAAAACCGAATATCGAGCTGGGGCGAATGTCGAGCCAGCTCTGACATCGACATTCGGCAAAAGTCCCGAATATCAAGCTGGGGCGAATGTCGAGCCAGCTCTGACATCGACATTCGGCAAAAGTCCCGAATATCGGGCTGGGGCGAATGTCGAGCCAGCTCTGACATCGACATTCGGCAAAAGTCGCGAATATCGACTCTGTCGATGTCAGAGCTGGCTCGACATTCGTCCCAGCTCGATATTCGAATGTCGAATGTCGATTGCCGATGTCAGTGCCAACTTCACACACCTCCTATGCATAAGTCCCATGCTAATAAAGAACGGCATACGTCGCTTTTGTGGTATTTTTCGTTTAAATGAAGTCTCTGTCTTAGCTGACATGCACTTAAGGCTTTTTTGTGTCGTCATTTATTAACACGTGCAGCTCTTTACGCACATGCATTAAACCACGTTTTCCAGAGCGCGGCTCACATGTACATGTATTCATATCACAAATTAATCTCCAGAACTAATAGATATATTCATATATCCTATATTTTTTTAAATCTCATATCCCATTACTGCCTTAAAATCGATATTAAAGAAGCGATACCTGTAACATTGAATAACATATATGAGCCGTATCCTGTGGAAAGGGAGCTTTATGCCTGTGCGTTAAGTGTCGTCCTCGATTAGCCTGTGCAGTCCGCAAAGGCAAATCAGGGACAACACTTTCCGCATAAACTGGATTTTTGCTAAGAAGATACGCACATGCATTAAACCCACTTTTTTTTTACAGAACACAGTCCATATGTAATAAAAATCCACGATAGTGCTTAACACAGTATACGTGACGAATGGAAGTCCATAAATGTGCATGCAATTTATTATTCTTATCACGTACAGGGGAGTTTGATAATACGGAGACTTATTTGTTTACAAGACAGGTATGTAAATCAAACGACCGGTAATAAAAATGCATTATGCACCTTATTATTATTCTTATCACGTACAGGGGAGTTTGATAATACGGAGAATTATTTGTTTACAAGACAGGTATGTAAATCAAACGACCGGTAATAAAAAATGCATTATGCACCTTATTATTATTCTGATCACGTACAGGGGAGTTTGCTAATACGGAGAATTATTTGTTTACAAGACAGGTATGTAAATCAAACGACCGGTAATAAAAAATGCATTATGCACCTTATTATTATTCTTATCACGTACAGGGGAGTTTGCTAATACGGAGAATTATTTGTTTACAAGACAGGTATGTAAATCAAACGACCGGTACTAAAAAATGCATTATGCACCTTATTATTATTATTATCACGTACAGGGGAGTTTGCTAATACGGAGAATTATTTGTTTACAAGACAGGTATGTAAATCAAACGACCGGTAATAAAAAATGCATTATGCACCTTATTATTATTCTTATCACGTACAGGGGAGTTTGCTAATACGGAGAATTATTTGTTTACAAGACAGGTATGTAAATCAAACGACCGGTTATAAAAAATGCATTAGGCCCAAACTAAGTTGTTTGTTTCCTCTTATCACATGGACTCTATTGTATTGTGTCGACCCTTTATTGTATGGCATGCCCGATACATCGGACAGTTTTGCGTCATTAGTAATATTTGCAAACTTAACATGTGTTTGTAGAAAACAAGAACATTGTATATACCCAAAAGACAATTGCTGACTTACAAATGAATTCACCGATGCAATTAGAACACGGACTCGAAATATAATTGGTACAACCTCTACTCTTTGATGATTCTAGAAGATATTTATTTAATCATAGAATACCCTTTCATTGTTGGTTCATTAATTGTGTCGCGTTCTGAGAAAACTGGGCCTAATGCATGTGCGTAAAGTTTCGTCCCAGATAAGCTTGTGCAGTCCGCACAGGCTAATCAGGGACGACTCTTTCCGCATAAATTGGATTTTTGCTAAGAAGAGACTTCACTTAAACGAAAAATGTCATAAAAGCGGAAAGTGTCGTCCCTGATTAGCCTGTGCGGACTACACAGGCTAATCAGGGACGACACATTACGCACATGCATTATGCCCAGTTTTCTCAGAACGCGACACATTTAAACAGAGCAACGCGTTATCGTTGTTGATAATCAACTTAAACTGTACAACGGCATTCTAATAAATGTACGTTTAATTCAGACCCGGATGTTCTCTAAAACATTCTCCGTTGACAGATAAAAACATTTTGAGTAGATAAAGCGAAAACAAATTTGTTTTTTGGAGTGAAAACTTTTCTGTCACTGACATACAGATACAGATATTTCTTATACGTACTCGAGCATTCATTCGGTAGAGGATTAATGCTATCAGATTAAGTTACCCATAAGGTGTATGAAAACGCATTAATAATAAAGTTTATGAAGACTGTTTTATTTCATTTTCATTTTGTTTAAGCATATTTTTTATTTCTTAAATATATTCTTAATGACAAATCCTAATTTTACCAACATGTATGTCATCTTCACGCGTTACTTTGAGTTTCATAAACTCTTCTTTAGTATGAAAATATTCCGTCAAAGTTATAAAAATTACGCGATGGAGCGAGTGATCGCCTTTGATGTATTACCATGTCGTCAAATTATTTTCTGTTTGTAACATTGATCTTAACATAAAAAGGGTTGTTGAAATTTTTTTGTATGTCTTGGAAATGAATATCCCGCACTCTTGGACAGCAGGGCGTATTCCATTCCTAAAGTGTCTTCCCAGTTTGATCTTTGCTGAAATGGGAACGACACTTCGAGCGTAGAATGTATTTTAGTTCAGAATGGACTTCCTTTATTTAACCAAAAAAAAAATCAATAAATGCGACAATTAACGGCCCTGATTTGCTATGTACAGTCTATTACGCAACGACACTTCTATTCACGCGCATGCATGGAGTCAGGTTTTCTCATAAACCATGAATTATGTTCTATTTCGATTCTTTATCTATGTTTTAATGCACTTTGTTTACTGACACTTAGTGAGTATTGCGTTACTTCCCTCTTCCTATAGATCCTAGACGGCACCTGGCCTACCATGTGGATGCCCAGACGGCACCTGGCCTACCATGTGGATGCCCAGACGGCACCTGGCCTACCATGTGGATGCCCAGACGGCACCTGGCCTACCATGTGGATGCCCAGACGGCACCTGGCCTACCATGTGGATGCCCAGACGGCACCTGGCCTAACATGTGGATGCCCAGACGGCACCTGGCCTACCATGTGGATGCCCAGACGGCACCTGGCCTACCATGTGGATGCCCAGACGGCACCTGGCCTACCATGTGAATGCCCAGACGGCACCTGGCCTACCATGTGGATGCCCAGACGGCACCTGGCCTACCATGTGGATGCCCAAGTATTTATTTTTTTATCAGATATAATGAAATGCGACATGGGGTATCGAGTGTACGTTGATACTTAAAATGTAATAAACATTCATGGGGTTTGGGTTTCTCTTATGCAAAATTGAATATAATACACATTCTTCGTCCTAACGTTACCGTTATTTTACGTTTATTATACCGCTGCATTGCTGTCTGCCTGGTATAACGCTGCATGACATATATTTTTTTTATATCAGTTCAACAGAAAGTTATTATATTAGTAGTTGATAGGAGGTAGGTCATATTTCTCGGAATCAACTATAAAGTAATCTTTTTAGTAAAATCGAATCAGATTAAACAAAACAAACAATTTGATACCAAGATGTATATTGTAAACACAAAATGCAACACAAACAGCAAAAAGTTTGTTTTACACATATTAACCCATATATGCCTAGCGTCCTGAAAAAGGACATTGCAAACAGCGTAGACCCAGATGAAACGCCGCATAATGCGGCGTCTCATCTGGGTCTGCGCTGTTTGCTTAAAGGAATTTATGTAAGAAATATTCTAAATATAGAAACAAATATACTAGACATCCCTAATTTCAGAAATAAATTGATCCAATTAAGAAGGATGGGAGAGTCCACTAGGCGTAAATGGGTTAAGAGCGAGTGCTTGTGACGCAATTATTAACACGTTATACGACAAAAATCACATTCTTTCCCGCTAAAAATGCAGGTTTTTTGAGATTTTTTCAGTGTTTCTTTCAAATCGCGGACGTAGTGGTATGATAAACAGAAAAACAGGTTCCTGTCAGATCTTTTTGTAATATATCAGGCTCAGCACGAATAAAATAACGGATTGGCAAGCCTCGCCATTACTAGTGTCGTTTACTTATACAATACTTTGAAGTTTACGTTATTGACAACATTGGACATTTTTCATCCATTCAAAAATGAGAACGAAGAAGCTATTTGAATATTTACAGCTTCGACGCAACATCGTTGAACCGAGTTAACTTTTAACCGTTATGTTGGAATTAACAAAGAGATATTCGCATACATCCCGTGACGTGAAATGATCAGCTTAGTATTGAAGAGGTTTTGTTGAGTGAAATGGTACGTTTCCGAAGCATCAATGAAAGATTTCTAGTGCTATTTTTTCAACTCAGTATTATATTTTTTTTCGTTTTAAAACTTTATCGTAAGGTGTTTAGTGCGACGATTTATTAAACGTCCGCGTTGAGAGTTAATTGGGTTTCATCAAGGCCACATTCTGTAATTTAAACCAACCAGATATCTTATTTGTGCTTATTGGTCTATGGCCTATACCATATTTTTTTAATGGCGGGCATTGATTTACACCAGGTTCATAAATCTACTTGATAATATCGCTCAACGCATCTTTTTAAGTACATGTAGTTCAAACAAGTGTTATCTTTCAATGGAATTTTACTGATGTCGCTTCTGATACCATCTTACAATCAAAATGAAAACGTTCAACTTAACGCGCTTAACGCATCATTAATAACATATCAAGATGAAGAAAACTAATCTCAAGTTGTAAGGAATACTCATTATCAATACACTACTATTGAGGCGCTCTTCGGGAAAATCGGGCTTAATGCATGTGCGTTAATTGTCATTCCAGATTAGCCTGTGCATTCCGCATAGGCTAATTAGGGAGGTAACTTGCCACTTGATTTATATATCTTGATTAAAGGATGTCTTAGCTAAAATCCTTTTTAGCCGGAAAGTGTCGTCCATTATAAGCCTGTGCGGACTACACAGGTACATGTATATATGGGACGCCACTTAACGCACATGCATTAAGAGCGGTTTTTATAAAACGAGGCTCCAAATTGTATTTAAAAAAACTCAATGTAATTGTAAAATTAAAGCAAAAAATATCTTTTTATACTTCGAAGACGATTCAAAGCGCAATAGCGCGTGGAGTAAAATTCGAGAAAAAACATGCCCATTAATCATTGCAAGGTCTGTTTAATAACAAGCGTATGAAGTATTACCATGGTTATTATGATAACATTATTTAAGTAAAACTACTGTGTGTACCGTGGGTGATGACGAGATATTCAGACGACTAATGCGCATTAAAGGCTAATTTACCACCGTGATTTTACAGGAGAACGTTAAACAGCAACGCCAGCAGTTCAAATTTAAGTATGCTAACTTAATTAAGTAGAGCAGCATCCGTGCATATGCAGTGTTATCTTGCACGGTTTCTGCGTCTGATTAAATATTAACCCATACATTTTATGCCCAGTGGACTCTCCCATCCTTCTAAGTTGTATCAATTTATTTCCAAAATTAGGGATGTCTAGTATATTTTATTTCTATATTTAGAACATTTCTTACAGAAATTTCTTTAAGCAAACAGCGCAGACCCAGATGAGACGCCGCATTACGCGGCGTCTCATCTGGGTCTACGCTGTTTGCAATGTCCTTTTTTCAGGACGCTAGGCATGAATGGGTTAACCTCGCTGTGGGCAAACGGGGCTTAATGCATGCTCGTCAAGTGTCGTATCAGAGTAGCCTGTGCAGTCCGCACAATATAATCAGGGACAACATTTTTCAGATTAACCCATTTAAGCCAAGTGGACTCTCCCATCCTTCTAAATTGGATCAATTTATTTCTAAAATTAGGGATGTCTAGTATATTTATTTCTATATTTAGAATATTACTTACTGAAATTCCTTAATGCAAAAAGGGAAGACCCAGATGAGACGCCGAATCATGCGGCGTCTCATCTGGGTCTACGCTGTTTGCAAAGTGCTTTTTTCAGGACGCTAGGCCTAAATGGGTAAATTAAATGAATTTTCGCCAAGAAGAGACTTAATCTGAACACAAAATAACGTAAAAGCGGAAATGGTCTCCCATGATAAGCATGTTATACTGCACAGGCTAAGTTGGAACGACACTTCAATACACATTCATTAAGCCATGGTTTCCCAGGTCGCGACCCATATAATTATTGTTTTATTTTAATGTGGTGTCATCTTTGTGCTAAATGTCAATCTGAGTACATACATTAATACACTTGCCGATATCCAATACGAAATACATCTTTAGATATTGTTATTGATTTATGAGGTATCAGTTGTTCAGTTGTTGTTTGATGTCCTACAAGTCCAGTTGTTCAGTTGTTGTTTGATGTCCTACAAGTCCAGTTGTTCAGTTGTTGTTTGATGTCCTACAAGTCCAGTTGTTCAGTTGTTGTTTGATGTCCTCCAAGTCCAGTTGTTCAGTTGTTGTTTGATGTCCTACAAGTCCAGTTGTTCAGTTGTTGTTTGATGTCCTACAAGTCCAGTTGTTCAGTTGTTGTTTGATGTCCTACAAGTCCAGTTGTTCAGTTGTTGTTTGATGTACAAGTCCTTTAATCTACAATCATTCACGTACTCATCTTTTTACTAAACCGATGAATATGTTTCATCCATAATCCATATGTCTGACATTAACTAATTCATTTCATTCTAAAACAAGGCAAATTATTTGAAAATATTACCATAAGGAGAGAAACTCTTTAAAAATTGTTTCTTTCGTTTCAATTATTGTAGAATACGCATTATATTGTGTAATTTCATGAATCAGTCGCTTGCCAAGTACACTATAAAAAGGGGATTTAATGCATGTGCGTTAAGTTTCGTCCCAGATTAACACGTGCAGTCCGCACAGGCTAATCAGGGACTCACTTTCCGCTTGTATGATATTTTCCGTTTAAAGAAAGTACTTTCTTAGTTTAGACAGAAAGTGTCGTTCCTGATGAGCCTTTACACACATGCATTAAACCCCTTTTTTCACAAGGCGCGGCCCAAATAAATAATGTTTAAACTAAATACCTGTTTCCGTAAAGTGTCGTTCCCAGTCACGTGTTTCCAGTGGTTCCGAGATTTCAAGAATAGGTTTAATAAGAGGTAGATCTGTAATAGGAACGCGTGGATCCATTTCCTTCTCTTCGGCATCTCTCGTGACCCCGACGAACACGTAGTGGCTGGAGCTCCGCAGTCTGTTCGCCGCCGGAAGTTCGATGACCTTTGCCCACAACGATTCAGTGATGTCCCTTAGCGACATACGTCTGTGTATACAAATTGACATACTGTAAAATTATTGCATTCGTCGGCATTTTCCGGTGTGTTTGTGGTAAATTCGTAGATTGGTCAATCCGCGATAGCAACCAAACTTAGTGCCATTCGAATAATGATGATATAACATTATTTTTCGGAGTATTTGGTCATCAACTTTTGAAAAGGCAAATCAAAATAGAATAAAGAGTATCTAGTCAATCGATATAATTGAATTTTAGACCGATTTTACATCAATCGTAGCCAATACCTGAGAGGTAATTTAAGATATACGGCGGCTACAACTGACTCATGAGACTGTTCAATTCGATAAATGAGCCGCGCTCTGCGAAAACGGGGCTTAATGCGTATGTGGACTGCAAACGCTAATAAGGGACGACACTTTCCGATCTTAGTGCATTTTCGTATAGAAGAGATTTCCTTTAAACAAAAAATTTCATAAAAGCAGGAAGTGTCTTTCATGATTAGCCTGTGCAAACTACAAATACTAATCTGGGAAACAATTCATTCATATGCATTAAGGCCGGTTTTCCCAGGGCGCGGCTCTTATTAATAAATGGCTCAATTACTGACGTTTTGATGTTTGTTTTCACAAAAAGGTCTGTGACAAATGAAAGGTGCTCAGAAAGATATTAAAACAATTAATAACACTGATTAGATACAATTGTTTTGCATTTTTACTACAGACGCATTTTAACTACCTGTCACATTTCATGTTGACCATCATTCCGTGGGGTAACAGGAACTCTATATCTTCCTCGAACCCGGAGTCCCTTTGCGCTGCCATTCTATACTAAGTGTCTCTGATGTTGTCACTTAAACTGTTTTTCTTAGGTATGTTTTAGGACCGATATCGGCCTATTTTTATGTTCTATTTTTTAGTGGATATAGTATAAATCTTCGTATCCAGAATCTCTTATCATTTTGCGCCCCATTGTTGTCCTGTGTTCCGTCTTTGAAAAGATCACTCTATACGTTTCTGCTGTGCACGTATATTGTTTTCAGATCTTCAGCTATCGCGTTTTGGAGCTTTATTGGTTTTAGAATATTGGGGCTGAATAGATAGGCCGTTTAAGTTCTGCGTTATCAAAAACAATTCCTTTGACTGACACTTTTATGTTGTTATGTTATCACCCGCAGATAAGATACTCTGTGAAAAATAGTCACCACAGGTACCACACTTACGTATTGTATGTAAGAATTTTTGTTTTGTAATCTAGGATTTTATCATCTGAAAGTAAACAAAAAACACAGGATGACAAATTAATTGCATATGGACAAAATTGCTGTAGTTGTACAAGCTATTTGTTTGTAGATGAACACGTCATTTGTTTGCGACTGAGATAAAGTAAGCTAAATCCAATTGCAGCAATATAATATAGTCCATCAGTAAACAAATCCTTGATTAATAGTTCATACATTACAAAGACAATAATATAAATACACTTAATCAGTGCTAAATCTAAGATGGGTAATATTTTAAGGTATCATTGCACAAACATGGCCTGCGCATAACATTTTTATGATTTTAATTGTATTCTTTAAATATTTATTATGAAATCGGTATGTGGTTAAAATCATTAACAATAATACCAGAGAAAAACAAACAACAACAATAAAACTATTATTTAAGTTCGAAGTGATCATAAGTTATTTATCATATTATCATTACATTACTTTGCTGACAACAAAATCACAACTTATGGTGTGTTGCGTAATAGCGCAGCCCTCCTTTTCACATACTCCAGTTTTCCAACTTGATAGGCATGTTTGCAAATAACTAATGGTCTAAACTGTTTGTATCCATGAACCATTACGCAATTTACTCTTGAACCACTTTTGAGAATACTTTTCCCTAACGGTTTTTTACATGAAATACATGACTTTTCATTATTTTCGTGTACTTAAATTTTTGAAAACTATAATTTAACAATATGTAATATTTGTGTCCAGTTTTCTGATAATAAAAATAATGAGGTAATACAATCCATAATTTTGCGATAAGTTTTGCTTTTGAATCGCGGTGACCGTATTTTACGATACACGGTATGATGTGTATAATTGGACACGTACTGCTGTATAAATATCTCTTTAAATCCGAGACGTATATTATATATACTGTTGCATCCATGTCTTATGTGTTACAATATGCAGTTAAGAATACCGGACTTTGTCACCTGTAATATATCACTGTTTAATCATCCAGCAGATTGTGTCAACATATTTCATAACGCGATAGCACTTAATGTGTTCATTGGTGATAAGATACGGGACCTGTTGTATTTTATACTATGAGTAAATGTTACATAATGTCATCAACATTGAGCATGTCAGCATGTATGACTGCTGTTCGTGAATCGAAAAAATCTTGCCAAGATACTGCAAATCGCCTGGAGCAATTTTAGAGTTCTGGTCTGTGATAACTTTATGTTCACTTTTGGCTTCTCTCACTTAGGATAACAAGTTATTTATTTATGCAAAATATGCCAGCACAAAACAATTACAGTTATTAAACAAATATTTCGCCAAAGCTTGTATTCAATATGTACGACAACGCGTTTATCGCCCGATTTTATATAACCACGTTCAGCTAACTATCGTGTACCTATAACATCGTGTACCTATAACATCCCATCACTTAAAAGTATATCACCACCACCATTGTGAGATCTGCTACGTTGTTTACTTACAAGAAATCGAATGCGTCGGGGTTTATATACCTATTAAATACAGGAAGAGAATATTTGATATAGGGTTTTTTTTACCATCGATTTTGTTATCTCAAATTGCTGGTCTACATATCGGATAACTGGGTCATCTTTCTAGGGGGGATTTAAACGGGTTTTATCAGTAACTATTTATAGTCTATTATGACGGTCTATTCTAATGACAACAATACAGACGATTTCATCAGTTTACGACAATAAACATTATTTTTTCGATGAAATGAATGATAATTGTTAACATCACATAGTTTTTTTTGCGATTACATAGAGTTTAATTGATTCGATTACATTAAAATCCACAGCGACCGATAGCAACATGTGCATTCCTTAATTTTTGAAACCGTTTGTTCAATCAAATATGTTTCTGACAGTTCAATATGTTAATAATAGTTCGCAAAGTGTATTAGCAATTCAAGCTTTAAGATATTTAACGTGTAAAGGAAGCCACCCCACCCCCGATTTAATCATTTCAATATGTACCGTGCAATGTGAAAAGGGGGTTTAATGAATTTGCGTATAGTCTCGTATCAGATTCACCTGTGCAGTCTGCGCAGGCTTATCAAGGACGACACTTTTCGCCTAAAATAGATTTTTGCTAAGAAGAGACTTTCTTGAAACAAAAACAATCATCAAAGCGGAAAGTGTCGTCCATGAAAAGCCTTTGCGGACTGCATAGGCTAATCTAGGACGACACATTACGAACATGCATTAAACCCCTTTTTCACATAGCATGGCCCATATGTAATGTGATGATGCATGTATTATCTTGAATTGATAGAACAATTTGCACTTTTTTTAATTTAACCCATTTATGCCTAGTGGACTCTACCACCCTTCTAAATTGGATCAATTTAGTTCCAAAACTAGAGATTTCTAGTATACTTATTTCTATATTTAGAATATTTCTTACAGAAATTCCTTTAAGAAAACAGCTCAGACCCAGATGAGACGCCGTATCATGCGGCGTCTCATCTGGGTCTACGCTGTTTGCCAATGCATTTTTTCTAGACGCTATGCACTTATTTGAAAATCGTGTTAATCGCACTAAATGACAAAACAGTTATATTTTGTTTTGCTATTCGAGAATAGGGCCGCATCATGGTCAACACGATTCTATTCCGATATTGCATCAGGTATCACCGTATCCAGCTACAGTCGGATCTTTAGTTCACGTATGACTTGTAATAAAACCAGTTATACAATCTGTAATACAATACGTCTTGTTATGCAATAACGAGCTTGTTCTGCGTACGTATAACATATATACATATATAAAGTCAACGTATGTCGGTGACATTCAGTCCATGGCGCAATTATAGTCAATTTAACGATTAAGTTACATAATGACATTTGAGTTGTACAATTAACATAACTGGACTGCAAGTTGTGTACAACCTAGGATGCTGTAACTTGAGACCATGGTATTCATTTGACTGTTCGTGTTGCATAGTTGTTAAATATGCAAATATACATACAACCAAACGGGGTTTTCATTAACTGTTTGCCTATTGGGTCAATTTACGGAAAGTGTTAAGTCACTATGGTATTTTAACTTAATATTGTATAAACCAATTTTTTCAAGCTCGATTGCATCGAAAGCCTAATGATTACTTAAAACGCTCTCGAGTCCGTTTCCTGTGACTAGAACCCACACTTGGTGTCTTTGTGGGGGATCTTAACAACGCTCCCACTGTCGGGATTCAAACCCGTGATCTTCCTATCGTTAGGCGAACACCACATCCATTACGATACGGCGACCTGGACTAATATGACTTTACGGTTAGTGGCCCGCATTGTATTTCACTGACAACATGTACATTATTATATAGAAGATGCTAACTTATTCATTGAACTAAGTATGTTGCTCAAATATTTTATTGTCTATTTGTATAATAATGATCACGTTATATTTTACACTGTTGTTCAGGTGACTTATAGGCCTATTAGGCCGGGTGTTCTTGTATGCATTGTATATATGTCTGTTAATCTCCTGTTCGTAAACACATGTCACTATAATAAAAGATTATCTTATCTTATCTTATGTAAAATGCAACCTTAATTTATAAGTTAACCCATTTATGCCTAGCGTCTAGAAAATAGGCATTGGCAAACAGTGAAGACCCAGATGAGACGCCGCATGATGCGGCGTCTAATCAGGGTCTGCGCTGTCTGCCTAAAGGAATTTATGTAAGAAATGTTCTAAATACAGAAATAAATATACTAGATATCCCTAATTATGGTAATAAATTGATCCAATTTAGAAGGATGGGAGAGTCCACTAAATATAAATGGGTTAAAATGGTGTCACCCGAGGACTTGGTATTCCGTAATCTTTATTTATGTCGCGCAGATGTTCCATATGTGAATGAAAGAAAACGGGGATTTTAAACGCAGTGCATGTATCGGGTCACTAAACGGGAAGAGAAAAGTTACTAAGGTATTTTCGTGGGTATACATGATTAGTGTGCATATAATTTGGTTTTGCGAATGTCAGCAGGTATATCTAGGTATTCCTACCTATTTGACAGACAAATGTAGCAGAAGTCGGATATTGTCTTTGGAGTAGCATTACATGTATACACGCACATTTATTCTAAAACATGCTAAGCTATAGAGAAAAAATAGCGAAGCACGCCCGCGTTTGTACCGTACTTGAAGTATACAGCTTACTTTCCACTATTTAAAGGAACTTTTTCACAGATTTTGGCTTGTATTAAAGTATATTAATAAGAACAATAATACAATCAAAGAAATACTAAAGTAACCCTCAACTGGGCTCGAACCACTGACCTCTGGAGTAAAAGTCTATCGCTCAGACCACTCGGCCATCCGTGCTCATACAATGAGTGATGAATTTGATACTTTATATAAGCCATCACCGTTGTATCACAAAATATAACGACACCAACAGACATCTCCAAATTGTTCAATCGTTTCGCGTTGCAGCGCTTTATACTTTGCAAATTTTTAAATCGTCAAAAGATGCATATAATGGATATATTAGAACATGATAATTGTTCAGTATTACTGTTTTCTCACAAATACCATCACAACAACGTAAATTTTCAAATCTGATTTTTTTTTAAATGTTTGTAATTTACCCAAACGTGAAAAGGCCCCTTTAATTGTTGGATGTGCTAGTTTCAAAGTCGCCACATCAGTGTATACCCTAGATTTGGAACCTTCACGTAAATCTCTATATCATATATGTAGTTCAACAGGCACTTGAAGGAGAGATAAACTATATATATATATATGCATCAATCAAGTATGCATGTGCGTAAAGTGTACACCCAAATGAGCCTTAAAAGTCCGCATATGATATTAATTATATTATATTATATGATTAATGCATTTCGAGTGGCAAATTATTCCAAAGAGGTAACGAAGACAAGCAGTCTAAGATATCAGTTAGGTATTTAGCCCCCAAATCCTACTATTGCATTATTCAGACATCTATGATTTGCCTTCACCTTTCCAAGGCGGTGAGGCCGTCTTTATTATTTTGATTTTGAGAGTTGTGTTGTATTAATTGTCCTGTATTGACTATTGGTCAAATTGCAATCGTTACCAACTGTCTGTCGTAATAAAGTTTATTGAGTTTGTTTTTGTATAAAACTCTTAACAATACATGCCACGCAGGTAAAACATGTATTTCTTTGACACCTTTATATATTGAAACATTAATAACAGATGCTAAAACATTTTTGTGTCATAATATTATTTTAACATGTGAGTTAGGTTTATCTTAATTTGTCAGCAGGCGGCTGTGATTGCGCAGTTGTTTTGCAAATAAAAACGCTATTGTTGACAAATGAAACGATCAATAAATTGCCTTTTTTTAACGGGTTCGCTTGATAAAAAATGACACGATACTATCATTTAAACCGCAAACAAACTATATAAACATACAACTATTTCAGCTGGACGTTGTGGTAATTTTCATGATTTTCATTTTTAAGTATTGTTTTACATATTGATTGAATATTCCTGCTTTGTGTAAAATCTGATTTGATAACCTTGTGCCAGATGATCGGTTTATTTTGATGTGCTGTTGCCAGCAAGTATTGCCAAGTAGAGCAAAGTAAACTTACATCTACATTACTTCCTGATAATAAAAATGGCATGTGACATTTGCATTTGAATCATATTAGAAACATCACGAAAACTTTTTGTTAATACGCTTCCTGATAGTAAAGTCGTATTTACTTATCTATCATAATGTATTCGATACCCAACAGACACTATTACCTGACCATTTCGTAATGGCAAATGAAACATGACATGATAATTGCGACATAATTAATGTTCCATATGATTGTAAGATGAGTCTACTCGATTGCCAACAAAACTTATCACAGCGCGTACTCTTGCAAACATATGTATGGTAAGTGGTTTAAACCTGATACTTATGATTAATCAGTAGGACATTAACCACGTATTTTCTCTAGGATTTACACTTCCTTGTATAGTGATTATATGACTAATAGTTGTATGTACCCATGCAAACTATAAACGAAAACGATTCCATTCAAAGATTTAAAGGTCAGTCATTTTCGCTGCCTGTCTGCTATAGAAAAACACAAGAAGTAGACGTCTGTAGTAGGAAACATAAGCGCACACTTACGATTCATCATCATCTCATCATCTTCAGTAATTGCATCCCTCTAACTAGAGTATTCTCGCAATGAAGTTAAAACTGTGCGTATGCAGCAGACAGGTCGGATTTTACAAACACGAAAGGTGTCTCTCTATTTACATGGTTACATACAACATTAATCTTGTCTAGAAAGTGTGTGATGCCAGTTACACCCGGAAAGACTCGTGTGTCGACAGGTCTATCGTTCTCTGTGAGAGGCTGTTCCACAGGATGATGGTGGCAGGAAAGAAGCAGCTCTGATAGCAGGTACTACTACACTGCATTTGTCTGAAGCGCTGGTTGTGACCCCGGATGGTGGCTCTAGAAGGATGAAGAAATGATCCAGGGGGGATATTCACAAGGTTCTTCTGTATTTTGTACGGCATGGTACATCTTGATACATTGCGCCGGTGTTGTAATGTGTTCCAGTTCAAGTCGTGGAGCACGGTAGACACGCTGCTTGTAGTGGACTAGTCGTTCTTTACGAAGCGAGCTGCTCTGCGTTGGACCATCTCCAGCTGTTTGGATTGGTTGACTTGGTGTGGAGATCAGACTGATGATGCATTTTCTATGATGGGCCGGACTTATGTGATGTAGGATTTTGATTTGGAGTCTGATGATCCTGCCTTGATGGTTCGACGGAGAAAAGAGAGGTTTAGTTGGCTTTCTTGGTGATGTTATCTATGTGGGTTCCCCAGGTCGTGGCTGATTGTTACACCAAGGTATTTGGCAGAGTTGGTTGACTTAAGATTGATTCCATGGATGCTGTATATAGATTTGATTGGGTTTTTCTTCTTAGTGATGTGGATTACTTCGCACTGTCCGGAGTGAAGGCCATTTCACAGTCTTCTTCTTAGATCTGGATGTTGTTTAAGGCTTGTTGGAGTATGTCAACATCTGACTGGCTATTTATAGTCTCGTAGAGTAAGCAGTAGTCAGCGAACAGTCTGGGTGTTGATGAGGTTTTGCTGGGAAGGTCGTTGATGTAGGCCAGGAAGAGTAGGGGGCCTAAAACTGTACACCGGATGTGACTGGGGCTGACGAAGATGTGGTGTTCTCTAGGACAACCTGTTGGGTTCGGTCTGACAGAAAGTCTACAATTCAGTCTAAGACATTCCCTCTGATACCGTAGTTGCTGAATTTCTGAAGGAAGCGCCGGTGAGGTACCTTGTCGAAAGCTTTGGAAAAATTCGAGTAGGACTGCATCTATTTGTTTGTTCTTGTCAAGGCCCTTAGCTAAGTCGTTGATTGTGAGGATGAGCTGGGTTTCGCATGAGCGTCGTTTCCTGAAGCCATGTTGACTGTCTGATAAGATATTGATGCGTTCGAATTGAGAGATGATGTTACTGTGGATGATAATATTATGTTCAAGGATTTTTCAGGTGACAGACGTCAAGAAAATTGGGCGGGAGCGATTTTCCTTTTTAAAGACTAATGCCACAAGAGCTGACTCCCAATCGTCACGTATGCTGCCTTTGTCGATAGAGAGTTAGAAGAGTGACGTTAGGCATGGTGCAAGTTCTTCAGCGCCAAGTTCAAGTTGTCTAGAAGGTATCTTGTCGGGTCCAGCTGCTTTGTGCGGTTTGAGGTTAGACAGTAGTTTCATAACGCTATTCTTGGTAACAAGAATAGGCTTCAATGCTGGAGTGTTTTGGTCTTGGAGAGTTGGGAAGTGTGTTGTATTTTCTTTGGTGAAAACAGTTGGGAACTGTCTGTTTAAGATGTCGGTTTCTTGGCGTTATCGCTGTGTTTGAGTCCGTCTTCTTTCATGGGGGAAATTCCACAGTTGTCTTTTCTCCTAAACATGATGTTCCAAAAGGTGTTTTTGTTTTCATGGTTGTCAGACAGCATGTCGGCTATGTGCTTGTCATGTGATGATCGGCACAGTCTTTGTGACGCTTGCTTCGCTTTCTTGATTTTTGCCCAGTCGTTGGGGTTATTTGATCGCTTGGCTCGTCTGAATAGACGTTTTTTTCAGGCGAGTAGATTTCCTGATTTCCCGGTTGATCCAGGGTTGGTCGAAACGTTGGCAAGACTGGCATGAGGGAACCGCGTCTTGGCTGATTTTCTGGCCACCGTCACTAAAACGTTTCCAGGTACTATTGATGTCTTGAGTGGCACTGACACAGTCTAGGATAAATTGTGAAACAGACAAACATTTGGTCCTCATTTTGATTGAACACTTTGGCAGGTACAAATATATATGTACAAGTATAACGACCATTGTGGTTTGTACGTGTAAACAAACCATTAAGTATTAGAAACATAAGCTTAAAACGATATCTTCGTGATAGATTTCAGCAACGTTTGATAACCGCAATATCTGGTAGTTTATGTTTTATATAGACTTAATAAGAGATGATATAAACGAGTCATTTCGTGTATGATAAACACAGTAAATTATAGATTTTATTTAGATATCGTTCGCAATAAAACCGTGTTGTGTTCAAATGAATCGCGTTCTGAGAAAACTGGGCATAATGCATGTGCGGTAAGTGTCGTCCCAGATTATCCTGTGCAGTCCGCACATCTAAAAGATTACAATGTCAACCAATTAGTCTCTATATATCACTCCTTTTGTAAAGCCCTTGACGAAGGTAAAGAGGTTCGAGCCGTTTTTATCGACATTTCTAAGGCCTTTGATAGAGTATGGCATGAAGGACTTATTCACAAGCTCCGACTAATTGGTATCTCGGGCAATTTTCTATCTTGGTTAAAAGACTACCTACATAAAAGGTTGTGTTGTAATCTCGAGCTGCCAATCTGACCCATTACCAATAAATGCTTGTGTCCCTTAAGGGTCTATATTAGGGCCCCTCCTCTTTCTTATATATATATATAGATATATATATATATATATATATATATATATATATATATATATATATATATATATATATGGCATTGTACGAGATATCCACTGTCAAATTCGTCTATTTGCAGACGACAACACGCTTTATATCATCGTCAACAACCCTGTTGATGCGGCTAATCACCCTAACTCTGATCAGAAAATACATATCACTTCTTCTTCAATAATCTGTCCAGTTGCCAACCCATAACTTTGCAACTACTTCTTTTCGGTGTTAAAGACGGATCATATGAAGTTAACTCATTAATATTCAGTCTTTCATCCGAGATAGTCATAGATTTTAACCCAACTCTATCGCAGGAACAAACCATATTCTGCTAACGATGCCCCGTCCCGCAACTGCTTCTTTTCTTACTGAAACTTCTCTATTTCTGAAACTCTACTCTTTCACCTTTTTCCCTTTCCTTCTCAACGTATTAGTTCTCATGCTACATTACTCTGTTATACTATTTGTATTATAACTTATTTTTTATTATTATTTTCCATTTCTAAACGGTATACAATTACCTATCACTGTACTTTATTGTTCGTAATTTTGACCATGTCTTTAACTAGTTGTTATACGTTTGGTTGTTTACACCATTACAGCAGCGCTTCTAACTGACAGAAGAGAGTCATAGTATAAGCCTCGAGCTTCCTTCTCAATTCTGTCCGATTGTATTTTACAGCCTTTATGCTAAGCAATACTGCAATTCTACCTGCCAAGTATATTGTTCGAAAATAATATGTATGTTTGTATTGTATTGCTTATTTGTACTTTCAATGAACTAAATAAATAGTGTTTAAACTAAACAACAAAATATAATTATTCGGAAAAATGAGGTCTTTATGGCAGTATATCAATTAAATAAAAAATGCGAAAGTACAAACATACAAAAGAACGACAAACAGCTGATAAAGAGCGAACAATTGAATAAGATGAACACGTTAACAATATAAAGTTATTTCACACTGCACTTGTTAACATGTATTGTAATCACGACAATCGAATACAAATTGACAAGTCACGCACTGCGATAAATCCAGGACGCCATGCTGGAACGTTACTCGATGGTTTAATTGCGATGTTACGGATCAGATAACTAAAAAGTGGAAATCCAAAACGATATGAAAGATTTCAGTTATCTTAATAATAAACTATAAATAACATAACATGCGTTGAAAGTGGTTTAATTACAAAATTGAATAACATGAATGGGTTTCCAATAATGAGATATTATGTTAAAATACACCTAGTGATTAAAGCGAGTATTTTCAATGTCACTACACACCAACAAAGCAGGGGAACAGATTAATGAATGAATGAAAAAATATAATTGGTAACGGAAAATAAACGAAATAAGAGTTCTATAAAGTAGAAAACTCATTCGTGTGCGAAAACATGTTTAAATTTAAGAATTAACCACTATTCTGGAAAGATTTGTAGATACGTCAAATAGATGAGCATTTTTTGTTCTGCATTAAATACCAGCAAACGTGTTGATGTCGGCGTAAATTTGGTCGTTGTAAGTTGTTATTAATGGTATGAATATAAGTAAATAGAGTACTTCTATTTCTTAAATGAATTCATATTCATGCAATGTTGTAGCATTGAGAAAATTAATACTTATATAAAAGTCAAGTATATTTGCTTTAGAAACACTAAGTAGGAGAATAATCGATCTCCAGAACTTACCATCAAATTAATTAGATCTGCAATCTGATTCATTCAACACACTACTATGAATATAACAACACACTGAAGCCAAAAATGAATAATACTATACGAGAAGAACCTGTTTAGGTCTTACCGGAGATCCATTCTAACTGTTCCTCTGTTCGATGTTATTGAGTCCAGTTCAGCACGCATAATCGAATTGCAGAAACTGGATCTATTGATAGATGAAGTTCTGCAAATTGTTATCAGAAAATATACGCATTATTTTGCGGACTGCAGATGCCTATAAGGGAAAACATTTTACGCGCATGCATTTAAAGCAGTTTTCCCAGAACGAGACTCATATAAATAATTTTTGTATGTGTAAGGCTTACTGTCCGTTATACTCTATTTGAAATGTGTGTAGTTGTTCATAGTACGTGTCTTGTAGAGCAGTATATCGGAAACATGTGTACTCAATGAGACCAACCAAGATTGAACATCGACCAATATTTGTTGAAATACTGAAAAAACACACACTATTTTTTAAACTTCTTATGCGTAATGATACCTTTCTCAAAAATGTACATTTGTTTAAAATGTTTTCAGAATAGTTTAGCTTGTTCCTGGTTTGTCGGCGATTTTTTTTTTCAAACGTTCAATCCGTGCACTTAAAGGGTTTTAATTTGATTAAAAAAAGGCCCCGTGTTTACCTGGAATGCCTTCGACGCATTTAACACAATGTCTTACAATGCATTCCACTTTCTGTATTGAATCACTAAGATACATCTATTTGCTTTGTGTTTCATACATAAATTCACGATCCTTAGCGTTCATTTAAAGTTCTTATTTTAAATTATAAGGATTTGACACATTAGAAAAAGTTTTTTTCTGCATAACATATTCAACAAGACATAAACAACACCAACAAATAAAAAACAAACAAAGCATAAAAACAAAGCTGCGCATGTTTACGCCTTTAATCAAATACCGATATTTAAGTATATCCGAACATTATGTAAATATGCATGTAACGGTATTTCCCTTCTAGTCTCCACATAGTTATACACATAAATATATATTTGTTTATGTTTTATCAGTGTATAATACTTCAAATGCTTATCAAATTCGTGATTTTCCTTGAAGTTTCTAAAATGCTTTATTGAATTGAGTTAACATTTACACGGTCATTTTCAGATGTTGTCTCGGATTGAAGTCTAGATCTCATCTAAAAAGAAGAATTTTCGCGTAAAATACGCAATAGACACATGTCATTATACGAATACATCGAAAGGTCGTTCTAAGAAAGTGTGGGTAAAAACAACGCTAGCATAAATCATTATGATAATGTAACCTTTTATCTGTTTATGCTTTTAACTTCTATTAGTTTTAATCAATCGTAGTTAACATTTATTATATGTTTATACGATCCAATTTCGCCTTATAACACAATATATCATTTTTATTTAAAGATTTAGTTTTTGCTACGCAATTGAAAAACGTTTTGAACACACTAAACTGAAACAGTCTATTTTTTTGGCCATTCGATAGTTAACTGCATCAAGGTCAACGCGATTTGTTGCCGTTATTATGACATGCTTTTCTCGATTTAACGAGAAAGGGACAACCGGTAATTTTGTGATGCAAGGACATATTTACTCTAATTTTGTGGGTGAAATTTGTCCCATGACACGCTTTTTAAAAGTACAACTTACGTTTAACCCGTAACCCAAGATGCTATAACCTGAGGCTTTCGTGTTCAGTTGTCTGTTCGTGTGGCGTAGAGCTTTAATATGTAATTAGAGATATAATGAAGCGGGGATTTTATTGCATGTTTTCGTATTGGGTCATTTAAATGGGAAGTGACAATTTACTCTTGTATTTTCGCATGACACGGCTCGTGAATGAACGGTTAGTTGTTCTGTTTTAACTCTGTGGTGACCCGCTGTTATGTTGCTGACAACACATAAAATGTCACTTTTACATAAAACCTTAGATACCTGAGACCTTCGTGCGTGGTTCATATGTACGATGTTAAATATGTAAATATAAATTAAATAAAACGGGGATTTTATTAACTGTTTGAGTAATGGGTCGCTGAAATAAAAAGTGACAGGTAACTATGGTAATTTCGTACGTAAGCATGACTTGTGAGCGTATAATGTGGTTTTGTAAATGCCAGCATAATTATATATCTAGAAACAAGGCGCTGTAAACGCAATAACCGTATCCACTTAAAAACATGTCTGAATAAGCATATCGCTTTCAATTGTTTTGTTAGAAGAAATACTTCAATGATACTTTATAATAATTAATAGTAATTGCTACATTATATTTTTTATTAATCTTCATTATAAAGATAACAAGTAAGAACTAATATATTAGTTAAACACAATTAGGTTAATTGGGTTATTTATACCCTTATATATTTCCGTTCTTACGTTCTTAAGACACTTGATTGTGTTGCATGATTTTTTACTTGTTAACTAGTCTTTTCTCTGAAAGGACGAGGGGCGTTTCTTTTTTCTTTAAGCATCAGTTACTGTGGGTGGTGCTGATGGTTGTTGGTCTACTTGTAAATATAGTAGCGATTGTTTCTCTTTGTTGCTGATGTTCTTCATCGGTAACGGATGCTGCTCGCGATGATCTTTTGGGAACTGGAGGGCTCATTTTTACAATACGTTTCATTTAAGGTGGCATTGTGACATTTTAGCCATTGGCGGTGTTGGTTTTCAAGAAGACTAACCCTAACTTCAATACAAGTAAGGTTACACCTTTTTTTTACTCGATTGCAAAAAACGCCTGAGGCTTTTTTGAAACGCTATCGAGTCCGTTTCCTGAGACTAGAACCAGTACTTGGCCCCTACGGTGGGCGATCTAAAGAATGCAGCCACAGTGGGGTTCGAACCCAATCGCAAGGTGGACTCCAAATCCACAACGCCACGGCGACTGTGAGGTATGTATACGAGATAAGATTGCAGAATAATGCAATCACCGAAAATCAACCTGTTTTGTTATACAAATTATTGTTGGTCCGGGGTATCGCTGCCATGTTTGTCCGTGTCGTTGTCGTGTAGATCCGTAGTTCTACCATTACTGTCCGGGACAATCCGTGTGGGCGCAGTGTTTTGGCGTGTTGAAGCTGGGTTACGTGTTGTCATTGAGTATGCAACCAATAGTTGCTAATAATTTTGTTCTTGTGAAGAAGCGTATACATTTTTATAATACGGAAACGTTATATTGATTTAGTATTGGTTCATTTGCATAACACATGGATGACAAAGTATTATAAAGAGCCTAATGCAAAATAAAAGAGAAACACTGAAGCACAAGAAAAAACGTGAGTATTTAAAGGTCAACAAAACACTAAAGCAATCTATTATTTTCATTTAATGGGTATTCGTTTGTGAAAAGAGAACAATACTAAATGTATATGAAAGTTGGTGATAATTTACGACTAACTACGATCACTTAAACTGTGCATACTTTTTTGACTTTTGAAATACGATAATTTTATTCAAATCTATGGCATTAAAACATATTTGTATTTTCTTATATTTTGTGGAAACGAACAAGGAAGTGTCAATTGTCATCAATAATTCTTGACGAGACGTCAGACGAACCTAAAAGAAACGAACATGTCGATTTGTTCTAAGATCATTATTGTCTTTATTTGTTGTGATTTAGAATTGTGCATCATTCAACGATCCCAACAAAATTTTAAAAGAGACCATGGCTTTCGCAAAGCATTGTTATTTCATATACCTGTGAAATCTTGACAATATCACGCACGTGTGTTTATTTTGAACATATTTGTTACTTACAATATACAAATAATATACAAATGCGTATTTAATATTTTTGTAATTTCATTTTTCATTTTCCTCGTAAACCTGATATAGTTTGCATTAAACATATTTATTTTTATAATACAAAAAAGAGATTGGATGTTAAAACATTTATTCCGATTCTCGTTATGGTACACGGCATCCATGAACAATATGGTTCATGTGGGTAAAGTATGTTTAAAACAGTGTAAAAAAACAAGAAAAAAGGAAAAAAGTGTATGTTGCTTTAAGATATGTGTACCTTTGTTCAAAGAATATTTAAAACTGTGTTTTAGGGTTGGTATGCTAATTGGGCATAAAAAGCGCCCAGCGAGTATTAAATATATATGTATTTTATTGTGTGTGATCGCGATTAATTCTTCAATGTTTATTCTATTAGTAGAAAAAGGAAACAAAAGCATCTATTTGTGGTTTTGTTTTTACCTGTTTGCATTTAAAGATAAAATGTTCAGCCAATAATACTTCAGAGTTTATAATGTGTGCATTGTTTGAATTAGCTGTGGTCAAATTGCATAATGATATAATTTCAAAATTTAGTTCGATGTTTTCCATCCTTTCTTATTTGTTGTAAATAATATTGGTTTATATCCATCCAAAACTTTTTAATGAAATGACAATCCCCAACATCGTGGGAATTGATTTCTGAGTGCATATAACAATAATCACATAATGTTGACGGAACAAGATAGCATTTATGGAGGTGAATATTGTATGGTAGAAATTGCATGAGATATTAATATTGAAAGTTTCTAAGTTTGGTGTCAATAGTAAATTTTATTGGTTGGCTGAAGATGGCTTTTTGGTAAATATGTTGATTATTAAGCGTGTCTTTCCAAAAATCAATTTTTTTGAACTCTTCATGTTTGTTTTTTGGTATAAGTGATTTATAAACTAGTTTGCAGGCTTTTGTTTGTTCTTTTATTTTCGTAAGCATATATTGCGGTGTGCTATAAACTGATATCGTTCTCTTTAAGATTATTTTTCCATTCAACGTGTATGCTTTTGACAATTTATGGTATTTTATAAAGTCTGATTTATCTATTTCATAAAGATTTATAATATCTTGAAAACTGTAAAATTCTGTTTTCCTTATATCATATATATGATTAATTGAATGCCTCTTTCGAACCATGTTTTAAAGGCTCTATAAAGGTGACAAATCCAGTTATTATGCATATCAACTGGTCTGATTTTTACAGGATTTCAGTTACTCTTGCATAAAAACTGCTAATAAAACAGCTTAGGTACAACGTTGTCAAGAATTATGGAAGATACCCGTTTCATAATTGGAAGAAATGTTTACATGTTTGCAACGAACGTGATGTGTAGCCTCAGAGCGGTGACATATGCTAAAAATAGCCGAAAGAAAATTCAAGTTTAATTCTATTTTAAACAACTTTTAACCAGAAGAAAGTAACTTATTAGATCACTACAAACGTTTTAACCATTAAGAAGAGACCTTCTTTGCGAGTGATACTGGAAAACGTTGAAAATCATTGTTATATTTTTGGTGACCTGATTCACTTTCACTTTCTCTTTTCCGAGTAAACAGCGATGTAAATAAACTTATTGTTTGTAAACACAATTGACTTGGAGGACACTTTATATTGAGCTCAAAACAAGTTGTATCGCTCATTTTTTATTGTAATGTCCAGTAGCATATATTTATTGTTTTTTGATAACCTTTATAAATAAAATATGAAAAAAATATTTAAAAATCAGTAAATTATTACGGATCTTCACCTTTATAGAGCCTTTAATGAACACCTTTATAGAGCCTTTAATGAAGAAAGTTTTATTGTCGTTTTTTAATGAATGAATTATTCCAGACAATTTGTTTCTGTATTGGTATGTCATCATTTTCCAAAGAGGCACTGAACCATACAAACAGAATGTTTTTTAAGAACTCTGATTTTATGTTTAGGTCTTTTACTTCTTTTTCATAATCATTTGATTTTATAATCAATATTCCGCCATACTTATTAAGCATATTGTTATATATTTTAATCAGTTTTGAGTCTGGTTGAAATATGAATCGTTTTACCCAACTTGCTTTGGGGGATTTTAAGAATAGCTCAATATCTAACATGTTTATAACCACCATCGGCGTAATCTTGGTTGATTTGCTTTCTGGCAATTTTGTCTGTTTTTTCGTCCAACAGAAATTTGAAACATAGCGATTTTGTTTTTGAAATAATGTCTTGAGATGGATTTTGTAAAAATGTTAATGGATATACTAGTTTGAGTATTGCAAAAAAATCAAAACTGTAGTTTGTCCTATTAACGATATTTTCTAACGTTTCCATTCATTTAAAAAAGTTTCAAAAGCTTAATTTTTTCAGGAATATTTAATGACATTATTTCTTCTGGTTCGTTGCTAAATTATATCCCTAAAGTTGAGACATGGTTAGAGTTCCAGATGAATTGATTGTGATTACAATACTCAATTGGGCTATTTTTAAGTGCCTCTTGTTTAAGGATTTTACATTTATGCCTATTTTAAGTTAGGTCCGGATATAAAAGCAAATTCTTCTATAATTTTAACCTCTGTTTTAAACGATATACGCGAACCGTCTAGTATAAAAGGAGCGTAATCAGCAAAAAGTGAATGTTTTAGTTCTACATTATGAATTTGTATTCCTTTGATTTATGTGTTAAGTTCTATGTCTATCGATTCAATGGAGATACAAAACAGGTAAGGTGATAAGGGACATCCTTGTCTGACCCCTTTTCGTATACTAAACATCCAAAAAATGCCCATTATTTGCAAGCATGATCATAATGCATCATTAAAGAATGACATAACCCACTGTAAAGGGTGTTCACTGAAACCGAAATAGCGGAAGCATTTAAGCATACATTCATGATAAAGACTGTCGAAGGCTTTATTAAAATCATAAAAAAATATGAGACCGGTTTCAATAGTTTCATCCAAGCGTTCAATAATTTCTTGTAACAGTCTAACGTTTTCGCCAATGTACCTGGCTTTGATAAAACCGGTTTGATTTGCATTGGTTTTTATGATTTAAAAAAAAGGTTTTAAACGATTGGCAATGTTTTTGTAGCTAGTTTGTAATCAACATTTAAAAGAGAAACATGCCTCCAGTTATCGATCAAAAGCGTGTATTTTCCGGCCTTAGGTAGAAAAGTAATTATGCTTTGCAAGTCTGTAAGGTTATTAGTGTCTAAAGGATAATAAAGAGAGCTAACAACATATTGCTTGTGTTTATGTTGGTTTGTATTGTGCTGTATTGTGCTGTTTTGTACTGTTTGGGCAATCGGTCACTTGCCTTAAATAAAGGACCAACTAATTGTTTTTAATGAAAATTCAATACTGCTCCAGCAGCTGGAGTTTCACTTCTTTATATTGATATTTGTCCAAAATATTTTATAAAATTCTGCCGAGATACCATCTAATTATGGACTTTTATTGTTGTTCATGTCTAACAATGCTTTAGCGCTATCATGCATTTAACATAACAATGCAAAACGTTGTGTTTTTACAAAGGCACGGTATCAAAGCGTATGATAAATGTATTATTTATCGTTGTGTGATTGAATAAACTGGCTATACAGGTTTGAAGGTGGTGCATGTTTCCTCGTGCACAGATTTGTAGGTTTGGTCATTCGACAGGCAAGCAGGGTAGAGCGTAGACGTTATTTAAATCGTTTTATTAAAATGTGCTTAGTTTGTTTACAGATTAATAGTATGTTTTATGTGTTTTAGTGAGTTTTATAAGAGCAGGCGGATGACTTGAGATAGAAACGGGTTTTGGTTCCGGACATTAACGAGTATACGTTTTCTCAGGTCTGTGTGCATGGTTTTATAATAGAATGGTTTAATGTTTACGATATAGTAATAGCTGATTATGTGCAGATTTCTCTAACATTCGAAGTTTCAGAAGGTGATGAAGGCACCAAGATACCGGTATTGAGCCGTGTGTCCTCATACTTCCCCCTGCCATTCAAAGAAAAAATAATGAAAAAAAATGGCAGTAAGGTTGCGTATCCCGCTCGCGGTTAAACCTGAATCGTTCTACCGATTTTAGTTTGGGGTGTCCACGAGGTCAATCTCTTGATTGGTGGTGGTTGATAAATCTGGCAAATATCGCAGCTTGTTTTTGCAAAATGTTGTTCCACTTTGTGCACTTTTTGCGATTGACGTGGTGGATGGGCATTGGGAGCGTCCTGTGTGCGCTTTGGGCATCGGTGGGGGCAAGGGTTGTTCTTGCCTTAGTGACGATGGGCTTGTGCTTTTGAATGGTGTACTTAAATTGTGCTTTTGTGTAATTTTGAGTTTATGCTTACCGTCTGATGTGTATTAATTATATTGTATTATTCAAATGCCACAAATGTGCCGGTTTAATTATACGTGTAACGACTCGTACTACAGATTTGGATGTAGTATCGTTTCAGGGCCTAGATATATGGGAAATATGTCGCAACGTTAACAGACGTCTCGACTCTTCAATACGGCGTTGCCATTGAGGTCGATCTCTGTTGCAATTGCAGACATACGCTTGTCAGTAGCTTTGCAATTTGAATCTATGTGCAGAAAGCCTTGTTAAATAAAATACCCTGCTTGTCATTACACGTAAATAAAAGTGTTTGTTTTTATTCTAAATGGTAGTTGTTCAATAATGTATGTTTGTCATAAAATGTAATGTAACATAAAACATAAACATGTATAAAGTTTCTATCCGGTTTGGTTTAAAATTAATGGATAACTGTTTGTAAGAAGGCGTTAAATAACAATAAAAGAGGTGACAGTATGTTACTACCAGCAAAATATCTGGACAAGTGAACAAATGAATAATAAAAAAATACAAACATTCTGTTATTAGTATAGTACCCAAATTCTTAATCCCGCCCGCTCGAACAGTAGTGAACCTATACAGATACATGTAGATGAACCCCGCCCGCTCCAACAGTAGTGAACCTATACAGATACATGCAGATGAACCCCGCCCGCTCCAACAGTAGTGAACCTATACAGATACATGTAGATGACAAAATTAAGGTGCGAACGTGTGTGTCTGTGTTTTGTTGCATTGAATCGAGTGGATCTTTTTACAAAAAATGCACAACATGGACGATTAATTTATTTGATGAACTCTCAAGTGCATAATAGCTAGAAACAAATCAATCGACGGCAGGGGATAGAAATTACTGACTGCATAGTTTCAACTCGTATTTGGTTATTAAATGGAAGTTATATTTTCCCGACCCACAATGACAAAATGGTGACTCAACAATAATTGTTCATGAAGTCCACTTCCCCTTCTTCGTGGACGAAAGTGCAGAATCTCAAGTCATCATGGGCCCTGATAAAAGTGGACATCTATTACGCTTCTGATAGGCTTAATATCTGTTTTAATGACACTATTGATGTTGATTAATTCGTTTCGAGCAGCAAGTTATTCGAAAGAGATATAGAAGAGAAGCAGTCTAAGAAATCACTTGAGTTTTCAACCACAAAATTTTATTTAAAATTCCTCTTCATACCCCGATGCTTTGCTTTGACCTTTCCTAGGCGGTGACGCCGACTATATTATTTTTGATGTTGAGATTTGTGATGTATGTTTTTCTCGTATCGGCGATTGCTCAAATGGCAATCATTAAAAGAATGTCACTCGTAATATTGTTCCTGGAGACAAGTTTTTACTATGTATTGAGATCCGATCAATATAAGAAAATGTATTTTTGAGACCTGAACAAATTAATATATTGGCACATTAACCTCTGATTTTAAAATATGTTCAATATTATTTTGACATTTAGGTGTTTAAGATTATCGCACAGTTTATCTTTATATGTGTCAACAGACAGCTGTTATTATCCATTTATGTCACAATCATAAGCATCTTGTTCCTAAATATAGCGATTAATAATACAATTCGGCAAGTGATTTATTGGAAAAAAAGGAATGATCCTGATTGCATCATGCTTAACGAAAAAAAAAATACAAATACAAAAGATGTAAGAGTTGCAATCGTTCTTTAACCTATTTATGTCTAGCGTCTAGAAAAAAAGCCTTGGCAAACAGCGTAGACCCAGATGAGACGCCGCATGATGCGGCGTCTCATCAGGGTCTGCGCTGTTTGCTTTAAGGAATTTCTGTGATAAATAGTCTTATATAGAAATAAATATACAAGACATCCCTTATTTTGGAAATAAATTGATCCAATTTAGAAGGATAGGAGAGTCCACTAGGCTTAAATGGGTTAAAGAGATGGAACACGAGGCGCATGGTTATATTTCTTTCCTTTGTTGTTTTATTGAAATATTTTATATACGTGTATATCGTAAACTTAAATCTGCCTTACTTCCTGATATAAAATAGGGCATGTGATGTTTACTTTGGTTTCATATTATGAACATTTCGAGAGATTATTGACACGTTTTTGACCGACTGACAAGTCTTATTTACATATATATATATATATATATATATATATATTCACACATATGGCCAGTTACGGGGTCTCTGATTTAGAAATAGGTTATGGGGTTCCCACTTTAAATACATGTATCTCCATACCCTTTTTTATCCGATATAAACACGAATTAAGGTATATAGGGGTACCTACTATATTATTGTATATAAATACGTCATTTATTTAACGTCTTATACAAGGAAATATATAGCGAACTTATTTGCGAGGTATATACAATTTCAATTTCAGACGTGATTGTGGTTTTCGATTTAAGACCTTATTGTGAGATTTGATTGCATTACCTCCCCTACACCCCCCTCATAGTAATTAAAGGAGCCTAGAATGCGGGGTTGTATATAGACCCCGTTTTTTATATTGACCTCGTAAGTACAGTCTGAAAACTACAGAGACCGCGTAACTGGCACTATGTATTGGTATATATATATATATATATATATATATATATATATATATATATATATATATATATATATATATATATATATATATGAGCACTTAGTCTTAATACTTCGTACTGGCAACTGAAAACATGATATGATAATTGCGGTAAAATGAATTTTCATTATTATTGTACTGTAATCTACGATTTCACTTTATTTTATATTACAGTGTTTCATTTTCTATCCTATCGCAAATAAAACTCATCAAAGCGCGTGCTGTTGCAAAACATGTTTCTTTAAAGTGGTTTACACAGGATACTATATATTATTAAGTATGACATTAAGTACGTTATTTATCTAAAGAAATCTCACTCCCTTACATAGTGCTAACAAATTATATGATTTATAATATATATTTACCAATGCAAACTAGAAATGAAAACGACCACATCCAACGTTAGTGGGATAATAAATTTAACTCTATTGATAGCCTGTCTGCATGAACAAGAACACTGTTTTGGGCACACGCTTATCTTCATTCAAACAAGAAGAAGACGTTTTAATATTTAACAGTTTACACCCATGAGTTAAAGTTGTTTCAGTTAAATATATATGTACATCTATAATGACCATTCCTAGAAGGATATGTACACGATTCCTAATTATTAGTATTTGACACATGAACATAAAAGGTATCTCTTCGTGATCGGGTTCATTAACGTTTGATAACCGCAATGTTAATTTATGAGACGTACTTAAAACATTGCCACGCATCAATTTTGCATATTAAAGCAACTAAACAGTCATTTAGTGCATGATAAGCACAGTCAATTATAGGTATTATAAACAACAATAAATATGAGGTAAAACTTGCCACTGATTGTAATTGTATTAAAAGCTTGTGGTGTTGAGAGATACTAAATTATCTCACTCAGAATGTATGAGGATCACATTTGTTACCATGTAAATACTTGTCAGAAACATGTTTCTGTATTTTACAATTTGTACAGATGATTTTACTATCAATTTAATGCAAATAACATTTTTTGAGGGCGTGGGTGGGTATTACATGTAATCTATAAAATTGTAATGTTATAGAATATATATTTTCCGCATAAAATAAAATAAAAAATGGTTTTGTTATATGTAAGTCTGTTACTTTTGTATCGTGACGTCAGTTTAATTAAATACAACGGTAGATGGTTATTGATTGAAAAGTAGTGTGATTGTTCGTATACTTTGCTGAAAACATTCAAGTCATTCAAACTCGTTTATACTTTTAATGAACATATTTAAATATTAAATTTAAAGTGATCAATATTTATATTAAATATCAAAGGATATAATGTAAAGTTATATGCTCCAGAAACTAGTCTTTAGAAAATAGCCAATTGCCTGAAACAATTTGCTTGCTTAACAGAACAACAGAATAACATGGCACTATAAAGTAAAGTAGGTTTATACACATATCAACTAAATTCTTAGTAAGAACAAAAAAAGAGCAATTCTATTTGACAATATATCAAGTTTTCAACCCATAACTTTACAACTACTTCTCTTCGGTGTCAAAGACGGATCATACGAGAAAATTCACGTATGTTCAGTTTCTTATCCGAGATAGTCATATATTTTAACATAACCCCATCTCACGAACAAACCGGATCCTGCTAACGATGCCCCGCCCCGCATCTGTTTCTTTTATTATCGTAACTTTCTCAAGTTGCGATATCTCTTTCACTTTTATCTCTTTCTTTATTACAAATTAACAATGCTGATGTAAATAGACGTAATATATTTCTTTCGCTATATGCATCATCTTGTTACGTGTTTGTATTATTTCCCTTACCTTTTTTGTATTCCGATACTGTATATTTATATGTACTTATATTATTCGCTATTCATTGTTTCGACATTATGTACATCGTAGTTATATGCTCAATTGTTTACACCTTATCAGCAGCACCTCAAAATGACATAAAAGAGCCAAGCATTAGCTTCGAGCTGTTTTCTCAGTTCTGTCAATTAACACTGTGCAGTCCCTGTGTTAAGCATTTTTCGTCAAAAGTTGCTAGTATGATTGTATATTATTATATTGCTTGCATGCTGTATATGAATAACTAAATAAATATTGTTTGAACCAACTAAATTCTGTTTTTTAACATTTTAGAACGTAGCATATATAGTGGTAACACCAAATCATCGTATTCTTGTCGGGAATGGGGGGGGGGGGGGGGGTGGAATTATATAAATTAAACTTTACATTTTGCGTGGAGGAAAAGAATCGTACCAGACAAATAACATAGATCTTTTTAGCCACATATTTTTCAGGCGGTGCATACTCTCATCTAGGTTGATATTTGGGCAAAATTATGTTTATATCGATCTTTAATGGCAAAATTATGGCTGAGACATGAATGACAAGTTTAAATGTGTAACATTTCTGTATATTAACCTCTTAATATGACCTTAACTTTTGAGCTGACACCCCAGTTGTTGCATGCGACACATCCTGTTATCAAGGTTTTTATCTGAGCTAATTTATTTTAAAATCAATCAACATAATTATAGGCCTACTGGTACACGTTATGGCTATGACAGTAAAGAAATTAAATAAAACAATCCTGGAGTAATTTATAATTTATTAGTAAACTTTTTTATGTGGGTTTTAACACAGATGATTCTGATAAACGCTGATGTTGTTTTACGATACAAATATTAATATAAAAAATATTAGTTAAAAAAACATTAGAAATACATTGTCATTGGTAGTTGAAGAAGACTCAATAATAAGCCGTTCGTTTAGAATATAGAGAATACATGGTAGGTGCCGAGATGGAGAGTGTTTATCCGGTGTGGCTTAGAAAAGAAAATTATTTTGCTTTTTCGGTCCGAACCGGATAAACTTTCTCCATCTCGGCACCAATCATGTATTCTATTTATCCTGCTTCATGCCGTTGACACTTTTATCAAAGACAAATGATTATTTGACATAACAATATGAGTATTCTTGTCGAGCCTCCTGCATGTACATAACATTCCTAACGACCGAATAACTACCGATTGTGTCTCGTAAAAAATAGTTCCACTTTAAACTTTTTCTTTTAATACTGTTCTAGAATTGGATATTTTTCTTGGCAAAAAATGATAAAAAGGAGCAGCAAAACAAAAACTCAATTGTATTTACCTTAATTGCAACTCAAATCCATTGTTTATAAGATAACAATAAATTTACAACGATATACACATCCATTTTCTGTTCTCCCATCCGCTTGCCGAAAGCCATTTTCTGTTTTTTCATCCCTATTATCGAAACGTTTTTTAAACCACATTATTTTTGATAGCGTTTTTATCGAATGCTAACCACTCTGACCCAAAACCCGATTTACGAAATCGTACTCCTGCCGTAGGCTTAGCGAATTATTTTATTCCTATCGAAGTTAACAATTATGAATTACAAACACACAATCCGAAATACGTTTATGATTCGTTTGATGCTTTAAAAATATTTTAAAAAATACTGTTAAAACCACCATATAAAACTTGTTGTCCTTAAAATCCTGAGAGAAACTAGATCTAGTATGTTTTGTCTGAGAAATGACGTCACACTAGAAACGTCATAAATTGCGTAATCAAGAATGAAATTGATAAATACGGAAAGCTGGTTCGGTAATATATTTTAAAGAAGAAAGAAAAACGGATGGTATATAATATAACGATAACATTCATGATGCGTCCCAATAAAATTCAAAGGTCAATTATTAGAACATGTTAATCGTGCGTAGGAATACACTACTTCCTGTTGACCGGAGATAAGAAAATTTATTCGACCCTGCTTTATTTGGTCAATGTTTGCAACAGAGGCAGGATAAAATTAGTAAGGATATGGTTTGTCATATGGTGCACTTAATAAGTTTTGTACTTTGTATCATAATAAATTATAAATTCAAACGTTCCTCAACACATACAGTTTATTCTATTTCAGGACACGTACAAACCACTAAGGGCCTCCTAATATAATTGTTACAGACCAGGCCTCACTGAACCTAGCAAAGTCGAAGGTTAAATAGGAGTTAAGTAGTTCGCAGGATCTGTGTTTTTGCATATGTTGAGTTAGTCTAGTTTATGACATAAAATGTATTACAATATCAACATCTAGTTTATTATAAATGTATTACAAGATCAACACATCGCATTAAACATGTCTATTCTTCGTTCGCAGTTAATTAGATATCTTTCAAATATAGAAGACGCTCTGAAAGCTTGCGAAGTATTGAGATGTGACAGTTACTCCCAAAAAGTTACGCGTAGGCGCACTGCTTATGTGGGTAACCACAATGCCAGTTAGTTATGCATGTGCGCTACACTTAGTTACAACAAAATTTAATGCAAAACAGACTTAAATAATGTCTTTAGCTAATATGTTGGCTTCTATCCCTTATAAGTATTGTTGAGACTTAAATTTTAATATGATCATGCATCGTTGGGGTTTATTAAACTATCATGATGTATCGGTTTAGTATATTTAATCATGGCATTCAAATACAATAATGTACCTTTTGTAGTTTGTATTCGTTTTGTCATTAAGGTAATCTGTTTTAAAATCACATGACAAATACTTCGTTTGCAATTCGTTTCGTGTTTTTTTTACTTAAAGATTCGACTTATTGAGTCGATGAAAAATATTTCCAAATTGTGACACATGACATCGGGCCATTATTTAACAATTAATGTTTCAATAACGGTACGTTCTAAAATATGCTTTACTTCATCATATTATTAAATGTTCCTTGTTATGTCTTCTTCCTGATTGAAAACACTTGCCATTGTTGTTATGACAAAGGCGTAAGTGGGTTGTCCATTTATATCTACCAACGCGATGTTTAGACACAATTTTCATTTGCAAAATAGTTGCATGTCGATCTAAACATACATTGATATTCGGTAGGCTATTAAAGTGGAATATGTTTCGGTCTTCATTATAGTTGTCTGGCACAGATAATTATTATTATAAACACAAAATAATTATAATTGACGTTCGACAATGTCTTATTAGAAAGTAAAAAAATGACATTTTTTTATATTATTGCGGTGGATGGGCCTAGTATCCCGAGCACACTTAAGTCAATATTTTGACATAACTTTTTCTCAATTTGTGAGAGGCGTTGTATCATCATGCTCAATGCAGTGTTCTAAAATGTTTGTATGAGTTTTGAGTCATATAAAAGACCGAGTGTGAGGGTTATTCTTATAACTGATGTTTGAGAATACTTCAGTGAGCTGACTAAAAGTCTTAATACTCCGCTGGGCGGAGACTCATTTTTCGTCTTCTGAGTTGAGTTAACAATAGTTGACTCAGATTTTAAGTAAATGCATCACAGTATTAGGTTAGGTATTAGTACACTTGTCTTAACCGGGCCTTGTTGACAAAACAATGCGATAAAAGCGTTTATTGAGTGGATCTTATAACAGAAGATGACTGATTTTACTTTTATCATTCTTTGATCACCATTACTAGGTCTAAGCTAGTCTTTTCATAATGTACCCCTTTGATTCACGTATATTGCATATGAACTCATCGCTTCGTCTACCTATGAGTGTTCCCATATTGGTTAATATGAGCATCCTACATAACTTGCCTAATCGGAACAATCATCGTTTCTAAATATCTCTCTCATACTTTTAGACATAACACGGGTTCGTGACTAACAAATACTGAGAGCGAGCAAAAACGTCGATAGATAGAGATAGATAGATTTATTTCGGCAAGGAATGCATACATAGGCATTAACAACATGTAGAAAATATAAAAATATCACATACATGAAGATATATATATGGCATACACACCAACACCAAGTATAACACAAAAATGAGTAAACCCACATTTCCATTGTGGTCCTTTGTGCTGGTGGCGGGACATAGAGTGGCACTTTTAAAAAAGGACAATGCATAACATTTATGGAAGATAGGATCAATGTTGATAAAAATTGATGACTAGAAATGATTCCTTAATCCAAAAAAACAAACAATACACATAAAAAGTTACAGATTTTCTAATAAATGAGTTTTTAAAGACGACTTATAAACAAAAACAATTTATCAATCTGTGTTATACTGGAGGGTAAATTGTTCCATAATGAGCATCCCGTGTAACAAAAGGACTTTGACACGAAACCTTTGACTTTGGGGACAGCAAATGCACCTTTTTGAGTTGACCTGGTCCTGTTTGAATGAATAGAGCCCTGCGGAATAAAATGTTATCCCATATAGTCAGGGGCCGAACCATTTTTAATCTTAAACACATGGCCAAGAACAATCTGGTCTACACGTTTATTGACTGGTAGCCAGTTGAGCGATCGAAAGTGTTCTGGCCCAATATGTGCCCTTGCATCGAGACCAAGCACAAACCGCACTAACTTATTCTGGGTGGTTTGGAGCTTATTTTGTAAAACTTTGGTGAGACTATAGTACCAAATAGAGCAAGCATAATCAAAATGACCTTGGATCAAAGACATGACAACAAGTTTCTTGGTTTGCTGGGTGAGATATTGTTTCTTTCTATATAGATATTTTAACCTGGAGTTGGCCTTCTGAATGACTGAACGAGCCGATGATTGTGAGAAGAATAGAATATGTGATATGAATTCTTCATTTTCAATCTGTGTTAGATAAGATATACCACAAATATGCAGGAAATTATGTGAAGAATAGTTATACCTCATTGGAAACGACATATAAATAATTATTTGGAAAATGATGTCATTTTGAAAGAACATTCGTGACATCAAAAATGCGATCGTACAAACATACACAACAACGAATAAACAACATATTTAAATATAAAACAATAGATAAACGAGTGAATACTATAGAGTTATTCAAATCTGCACTTGTTAGCATTATTGTTATCAAAACAACTAAATTACAATTGACAAGTTATCCAATGCGATAAACGCAGGGCGCCAAGGGGTAACGTTGCACTTTGGTATACTTGTACAGTTTAGGATCACACAAATTAAAGGTGGAAATCCAAAACACCAGACTAAATACTTAATGACAGATGAGACTGCATAACTGCATTTTAATCAGGTTACTTCCTAGTCGACGCGTTTTGAGGCTAAATGTATGTTTTCAATACAAAATTTACTCTGGCAAAGGTTTTCAGAAACTGACAAAAGGGCATTAGGTTAAAGTTTAATCTCTTTTTATAACTTATAAAATGTCAAACGGAATACACTGTTACGTAAGTTCTGGTTTTGCTGTTGTGTAATTAAAATGAAATAATTATGCATACAAAATAAATAGCAAACACCATATGTCGATGCAATAATGTTTTTTGTTTAGTACAGTTGACATTTTTAGGTCCTTAGAAAGTTATTACCTATGCCGTTTACATCCGACAATTGTGTAAGTGCGTTGTAATTAAATTGAAACATATAATATTTTCGGTCATTTTTATTTTAAAAATATTTGTGGGTTTTATGTTTGTATTTTTTTTTTCAATTAAGTTTCAAAATCGAAAATTTCTCACAATTATTCCATCTCGATGTAAAACGGTTTTTCAAACACGATTAATATTATACATGTATATTTAAATCGGAATACGGAATAATGTCCAATAACATGTACATTTTTTAAATAATCTTTATCATGAACCATTAGTACATGACATAAGTAAAATTTCAATAACAGAACTTCAAAATCCCCTTGCTCATTGTTCAAATAGTCCCTTAAACTGATAACAGATCATTTTAATGAAATGTGTGCTTGGGGGCTGTTTTTTATCTGTCCGAAGTGCAGTTTTATCTAATTAGCTGTTGTCATCAGGAAGTTACCAAATGTACAGGTTGCGATCGAATCATTACAGAAAGTGTCGGATCTTAAGACACGTGCGACAATCTTGTGGCGATACATTCAAGTGTTTAAAAATTGATAATGTTTGATAACATATCTACTTAGGGAAACGAAATTGATATCTTGTGTGATATGGCATATCTACTTAGGGAAACGAAAATGATATCTTGTGTGATATGGCATATTGTTTCAATAAGATTTTTTTTACTTATTCACGGCTGCAAAACTGACATGTTCAAGGATAAAAGACAAAACTTAATTACATTTGTGGGTTTCAAATATTGAACTATAAAATCTAGATTCACTTCGTCATTAAAACGAGTATACACCATTAAAAAGACTTTACAATTCTAAATAAAAATAATGAACAACCATCAATTATAGCAAAATGGTGTACAAAACTCCATACCAGCATTAATGAAAAAGAATGGCATTGTTTATTTGAGCTACCATTTTTACTAACCAAAGATGTAAATGTTCAGTGGTTACAATATAGGTTAATTCACAGGATATTGGGAACAAACAGTCTTTTGCATAAAATGAAAATTATTGATGACCCATTATGTTCATTTTGCAAACAAAGTGAGGAAAATTTAGAATATTTATTCTGGAAATGTCATATTTCTAAAGCAATTATTGTTGAAATGCTACCAGAACAATCTTTTCCTTTCATTAACATGACCATCTTTCTACTTGGATATTCAAGTATGTCTGCTAAAGCCTTAAATAATGTTATTTTGTTTATTAAGTTATACATGTACAAGTGTAAAATGAATAAATGCATTCCAAGCATAACAGGAGCAAAGATATACACTAAGTATGAATATGACAACTTGAGAAAAATATCAATTTCACAAAATAAGTTAGATTCCTTTGACATTGAGTGGGAACAGTTTAATGCTGTGTTCTCACAAACTTAGAATTTAATCTAATGATTGTTGTAGTTTAAAGAATTGTTTACTGCTGCTTTTGAGAGCGTACCGTTATTCAAATAAAATGTAAGACCTATGGGTTATACACTATAACCATATGCATTAATTATTACTTCTCAATGTTATTACACATTCTTTGTTGTCTTCTCACTGATTGAAAGACGTTGTTGTTTTTCCTTTTATGTACTTTGTGTTATAATATATATATACTATAACAATATGCACATATTATTGCTTCTCTGTGCCTTTATAAAATGTTAAAACCATGTATATATACACATTCTTTGTTGTTTTTTTCTAACAAGGAAAGATGTTGTTGTTTTCCTTTTTATATACTCTGTGTTATTTTATAGATACTATATGTACCCATTACCGCCTCTCTATGCTTTTTTTCATCTGTTACAACGATTTTCACATTCTTTTGTTGTCCTTTCAAATTGGAAGATGTTTTTTTCTCTTAATGTACTTTGTACATGCTTTCCTTTCCAACACACATATATATATAACTTAAGATATGAGTTGGTCGCATAACATGCTTGCTTTTTTTTGTTGTGTCATATTGCAAATCATAATTGTTACAATTTATATTGTATATGTACTTGTTTGAAAAATAAAATGTTGAAAAAAAGAAGAGTATTTTTGAACTCATCTAATCAAAATAAAACATACAACAAGTTCATGGTGCAGAACCAATGGCGTTTTAAGGGGCTTATACACGGCCTGGACAGAGCGTAAACACACCGATACGACCTTTATTTTTGCAAATATCTCAAGTTATTAAAATACATTTGCAAAACTTTATAGTGCATAAAAGAGAGCTTTTTTCAGTTCGTGTCGATATTTTAAGGTATAAGAATAATTCCTTGAATATGTCTGAAATCGGTTACAAAATGTCACATTGCGTGAAGCATAACCATATAAATGAATGCAGTAAAACTATATATTTTAACAAGAACACATATTTATTAGATAAAGTACTTCTGATATATTGCACATTGCCATGAGCAGCATAAACATCTGTCTTTTATGCACTAGTTGAAATTCTTTAGAAAATTTGTTTTTTAAAGTTATTCGAACAAAGCACCAGTCACCGGAGTGTTAGGTCCATTAACGTTTAATTGGAAACCCCACTTAGTCACGTGGCCCTGCACCCTGAAGTTGATATATACAAATAAATAGTTCGCTTGTACAATAGAAAGCTCATTTATGTACATACATCATGTAAAAATTAATTTAGGAAATACCAACTTTAATGTGCAGATTTGTTCGTACGATACATACATACACATTTCGGTTCTGAAACAATTATCAGCTATCGTGTCGGTATCGGCTAAAACTTAGTCATTATGAATATTTATTTTATTCTTTCCGGTGGTTTATAGAGAAATATCAGTGAATTAAAACTGATACTTTCACCGTTTCAAACAGTGAAAAATATCTGTGAAAATTATGTGATATTATATTTACGCAATATTACAGCGAAATTATTTAGTTAAACTCATTAACAATGTATATAAACTGTGAAAAAAGCATAAAATAAAAAGAAAATGTGTTGGATTCGGTGGAATATCGATTTTAATTCACTCGTGATCATAGAAAATATATATTTTCACGAGTGGCGCATTTTCTATGATCACTCGTGAATTAAAATCGATAATCCACCGAATCCAACAATTATCATCTATGTATTTATGTTAAGATTGTAAATACTTTAAGATTAATTGTATTAAAAATCCTCTTTCATATTAACGTAATGGTTTAAGATTGAGAAATAAAACGATGGCATTAATATCCAAAGACACACTTACTAGCAAAATAATGAATGTCCAGAGCTTACTGGAAAATATTTGTTATCTGTCTTAAACAATACAGCATAAAATCAATAATAGCATAATACAGCCACACACTTAATATGAAAATGACGCACGTGATAAAAATACAGTCTTAGACTTTACGGTTTTCGATACCAAAGGAACGTGTTTAGTGCTAACGAATTGTTCTGAAACTCGCCTTGAAAAAACTGGGCTAAAGTGTCATCCGCACGGGGCAAATAAGGGACGTCAGTATCCGCTTTTAACAAATTTTTCGTTTAAACAAAGTCTCTTCTAGTCGATGGATTGACCATTACTATAAGACACGGTCATTACAATGCGGTGAATGGACAGATACATACACCCGCCGAGATTCTTTTGACCTTGACTTGGTGACCTCCGCGTCTTACACGACCAAAAACGATTAAACCTTGCTACCCAACTTGCCATTGCGTCATGTTTTTGTATTGGTAATACTTATTTATATTACAAACGTGTATATAAAGTGTTCTAGTTTTATAAAAATAGGACCCCGTGTTGACCGTGAATGATTCTGACGCATTTAACATATTGTCTTACCATTGATTGCACAATCTTTAGTGAATTCCTCAAATACATCTTTATCAGTGGTTTTGGGTTTCAAACAAAAACTAACTATTATGAGTATCTCTTTAAAAAAAAAGGCTTTGTAATCAAAATATGTAATAATTAGTGACTGTTTCAACTTTTTTACGACGTGACACGTTTACACCAAAATATATTTTTGGCAAAACAAACTATTTCGCAATGACCAAAAATTTTGTTCAGGCTAATCTGGGACGACCTTTCACGCACTTGCATTATGCCCAGTTTTCTAATCTGGGACGACCTTTCACGCACTTGCATTATGCCCAGTTTTCTAATCTGGGACGACCTTTCACGCACTTGCATTATGCCCAGTTTTCTAATCTGGGACGACCTTTCACGCACTTGCATTATGCCCAGTTTTCTAATCTGGGACGACCTTTCACGCACTTGCATTATGCCCAGTTTTCTAATCTGGGACGACCTTTCACGCACTTGCATTATGCCCAGTTTTCTAATCTGGGACGACCTTTCACGCACTTGCATTATGCCCAGTTTTCTAATCTGGGACGACCTTTCACGCACTTGCATTATGCCCAGTTTTCTAATCTGGGACGACCTTTCACGCACTTGCATTATGCCCAGTTTTCTAATCTGGGACGACCTTTCACGCACTTGCATTATGCCCAGTTTTCTAATCTGGGACGACCTTTCACGCACTTGCATTATGCCCAGTTTTCTAATCTGGGACGACCTTTCACGCACTTGCATTATGCCCAGTTTTCTAATCTGGGACGACCTTTCACGCACTTGCATTATGCCCAGTTTTCTAATCTGGGACGACCTTTCACGCACTTGCATTATGCCCAGTTTTCTAATCTGGGACGACCTTTCACGCACTTGCATTATGCCCAGTTTTCTAATCTGGGACGACCTTTCACGCACTTGCATTATGCCCAGTTTTCTAATCTGGGACGACCTTTCACGCACTTGCATTATGCCCAGTTTTCTAATAATGCGACTCAAGTAATATAATCTAGGATCGCATTCGCTACCATGCATATATTTGTTGTGTGTATTTTACAGTTTGTATAGTTGATTTTACCATCGATGTAATTTGAATAATAGTGTGTTGTTTTACTAAACAAATATCTAATGAGATGAGAATATTTATTTCGCACTTATAAAAACATAAAATGGCCGTGTTGTGTGCGGTTATGTAACGTATTTATCGTTATTTTATATGTATATACTAAACTGCGTACAACAAATCTTACTAAAGTATAGCTTGTTTTTGTTTTCTTTGTTTTCTTACAGTAAATTACAATAACATGTCTGTGGTTCAGCTCATAATAGCTGCAAGAAAGAGTAGACGTATGCCTGTATGCGACGGTCAAATTACATAGAAACAATGTACATGTGAACGTCTGTATGACATACGTATAAACTAAAAAGCGTTAACCGAAAACGCATCTATTGAATCGCTTTTATTTTTACAAGATTACTAACATTGTCCAACACTAAGATGTGCGTGGTTCAGCCAACGATAGGGCTGGAATGTCGGGGTAGGATAGCTGCAAGAAAGAGTAGACATAGGCGTGTATACGACGGTAAAATTACATAGATACAATTCGTATCGGAAAAAAACATTGTGAGCATTGCCTTGAGCTGTATATAATAGTTTTCATTTTTTACTACGATACAATTCGGATGGTTTTAAATGCCAAAAACTAACACCGTTTTTCATAAAATGAAATTCAGTTATAACTTCAAAAAACACTTTTAAGTTCTCATTGGCAAGTATATTTGCAGCTCATTTTTAAAAAGTTAAGTCGTAAATTAAGTACCCAAATAACAAACATGTAATAAATTACACTAAATGAAGAGATTTCTTTCATATACATGTACTCACAGTACTCGCAGATGAAGGGATTCTGCTGACCGGTGTCACCAAAGATACCCACATCCCCGCAGATGACGTCATCCCATTGACCAAAGTAAGGCTCGTATGGGACCAGCAGGACACAGTTTTCGTTGTAATGACTCGCCAGATTACCCTTCCGGTCCGGGTGGAAGTTCTGATAGATCACGTGATCGCCTGTGAGTGAAAGTTAAAATAAGTAAAAAGGAAAGGTTGCTTTCGGTAGTAGTATTTAGTTTGACCTTTCAGTCAAGGATAACCCATGAAAGTGCAAGCACTTTTTTCCAATGGGGTCCTTTGGTTTTGCTGAAGAGACAGAAGGCAGAAGAGACAGTAATGAGATACAAGGAATTCGGGTGCGATACCGTAGCTCTTTGCGAATAGATCTCTTAGTTCTTTTACGTGCTCAGTGTATAGCACCGATACACGCGAGAATTACCTGGGTGTCATACCAGTACATCTCTAGTTGGGTGGGAAACACTTGAAGCATTTCTTAAATGTCCAGTGCCTCGGCCAGGGATTAAACTTGGGACCTCTGGCATGGTGGACCAGAGTGTTACCACTCGACTACCGCACCACCACTTTTTATTGTTGTTATTGTTTTATTTATGATCGAGTACGGTAGTGTAAACAATGATGCATTGGTGTAGTATATTTCAGTTTACGGTAGTGTAAACAATGATGCATTGGTGTAGTATATTTCAGTATACGGTAGTGTAAACAATGATGCATTGGTGTAGTATATTTCAGTATACGGTAGTGTTAACAATGATGTATTGGTGTAGTATATTTCAGTATACGGTAGTGTAAACAATGATGCATTGGTGTAGTATATTTCAGTATACGGTAGTGTAAACAATGATGCATTGGTGTAGTATAGTTCAGTATACGGTAGTGTTAACAATGATGTATTGGTGTAGTATATTTAAGTATATGGTAGTGTAAACAATGATGCATATGTGTAGTATATTTCAGTATACGGTAGTGTAAACAATGATGTATTGGTGTAGTATATTTCAGTATACGGTAGTGTAAACAATGATGCATTGGTGTAGTATATTTCAGTATACGGTAGTGTAAACAATGATGCATTGGTGTAGTATATTTCAGTATACGGTAGTGTAAACAATGATGTATTGGTGTAGTATATTTCAGTATACGGTAGTGTAAACAATGATGCATTGGTGTAGTATATTTCAGTATTATTATTAAGTATGGCCTTCAAATAACATGCGTTTACTTTTTTCTAAGTTTAAAAATCGTGTTTGTCATTTAGTCGACATTGTTGTACAAATACACCCGTAACAATTAACATTACATTTACTTTCTGAAATGTCTTTTCCCTTTTTACACTTAAATTAAGTCGTTAAAAATTCACAAATATATTTAAAATGTGTCATGTGATATCGGATCACCAAATACAGATTTATGTGCCGATTTACGCTCTGAAATACACTTTATTTTATCGTATAATTAAACGGTCCTTGTAAGAGCTTCTTCCTGTTCAAAACAGATGCAAATTTTTGTGCCTTCATGTTATGAAAGGGGCGTAAGTGTGTGGTCCATAATTACCCACGCGATGTACAGATAAACTTTTCATTTGCAAAATAATTGCATGCCGTTCAAAACGTACATTAAATTTTTCCTAATTATGCCTAGTGGACTCTCTCATCTTTCTAAATTGGATCATTTGATTTCCAAAATTAGGGATGTCTAGTATATTTATTGCTAAATCTTATTTCTATTTCTAATATGTTTTACAGAAATTCCTTAAAGCAAATAGCGCAGACCCTGATGAGACGCCGCATCTGTGCAGACTGCACATGCTAATCTGGCACGACAATTTACGCACATGAATTAAGCCCAATTTTAACAGAACACAGTCCATCATATATTGGATGGGCAGACGAGGCAACTCAATCTGTTCTTAACCCTTTCAGTGCGGGAACCGGATTTTGAAGGCATTTGCAAACAGTTTGGATCCAGATGAGACGCCACAGAACGTGGCGTCTCATCAGGATCCAAACTGTTTTCTATTCTGATAGTGTTCTTTGAAAAAAATCGAAGAAAATGCTAATTTTAGAAATTCAGCAGAAGACATTTTAGCAGACGACAAATTTCCCAGCATGCAAAGGGTTAACATGTTGCGCACACTTTTTGCAGACTATATAGCAAGCGTTTTTATAATGACATTCAACGGGATTTGAGTGACAAAGAACTAGATATTGTGTACAGAAATCAAAAATATGATGTGTACAGAATAAAATGTGTATTTTCAACCTGTGAAAAATAATATAAAATCAATCACAGATATTAAAGAAATAATGTATGAATACAATAGAACTACAAATAAAACGGCATAATATGATTCTTAAAAAAGGAGATCTTTATGATGGAATAGTCGTGACATAAAGATGCGAACTTACAAATTTACACAAAACGAATGCACACTGATAAAGAGCAAACACACGAAAAGATAAACACATGAACAATAATTATTTAACACTGCACTTGTAAGCATTTATTGCAATCACGTCAACCCAATACCAATTGACATGTAACGCAATAAGATAATTTCATAACGCCAATATGTTATGTTAAATGTTGATATGATTGTTAGGTTTACGATCACTTAACTTTAAATTTGAAATCCTAAACGCAAGACGATTTACCAACTGCAAGATGACTGGATACATTCATTTTAATTAGATAACTTCCTAGTCGACGCATTAAAATAGCCATGCGTATGTTTTAATAAACATTTGTCGCTAGCAAATATTTGCAAAAACTGACAAAAATGCATATCGTCAATGTGTTTTCTCTTTACTTATACTTATATTATGATAAGCGGTATGTACTTTAACTCATGTTTTGTTTGTTTTGCTGTTGGGAGATTGAAATTAACAGCAAATGTCCATACAAATAATACTCGTTGTTAAGTAAAACTAAGTGCCCGCGAAAAGTATGTTTTGCGTTGTTTGCATCCGACCATCGAGTTAGTTCATCAAAGTTGGATGAAAGCATATCCCATTCTCTTGTTTTTTTCTTCTCCATAATTATAATTTGTGTGATTTTTTTATATTAAATTTAAATAATGCACAGATGCACATTCATATATCATCATAATTTAAATGTTTTTTTTAAACATAATCAGTTTATTGAATTTAAAATCTGAATACGCGGAATACTTTTCCATAATATATATGCATAATTTTAACAATCTAAATTATAAACCATTAAAATATATAAACAAATACGAATACAAATACACTTGTATAGCGCAAAAACTATAAATATTCTATTGCGCTTCACAAAACGTCCTATATACACAAATCTAGTGAGCTTGCAGGTAACATGACTGTATCTAAGTATAGTGGAATCGCTCAATTAGGTAAGTTTTGAGCTTGCTCTTAAATGTTGTTTCCGAGTCAGTCGATTTCAAATGTCCGGGAAGCACATTCAACCATTTTAGTGCTACCTCTGCAAGTGACATGTCGGCTATCTTTGTTCTATGCCTTGATACATGGATCTGGATGCCTACTGATGATCGCAAGCGGTAGCTTCCTTGTGCATGTGTGAACATCGATCGGAGGTAAATTGGCGCAGTGCCCTTAACGACCCGGAAAACAATGACAAGCACCATGAAAATTATTCTTGACTGCACGGGCAGCCAATGTAATCGTTTTAGCAAGTCGGAACTACGTTCTTCATATGATGCGCAAGTTACTAACCTGGCAGCATTGTTTTGAATTCTTTGTAATTTGTTCAGCTGATATGCCGGACTGTCAGCAAAGAGTCCATTACAGAAATCAAGATGGGAATGAATAAGACCATGAACAAGAATTTCAGTGGATTTTTGTGTCAAATGTTTTCGGATACACTGCAAATTTCTTAACTGGCTATAGGCCACTTGGCATTTCTTTCGAATGTGCAGATCAAAATTTAAGGTACTTAATTATAATATAATTATAATTGCAATTTAAGAACTTTAAAATTGACTCAGTCACCCTTTAACCGATAACAGATTGTGTTAATGCGCAGCGTGTGTTATTGCTGTGTTTTATCTGTCTTCAGTACGTGTTGACACACGGAAGTGTCCCACCGTACAGGTCACGATCGAAACATTTCAGTAAATGTCGGATCTAACGATACGTGCAACTATCTAATAGCGGAAAATTGAGGTGTTGAACAATTGATAATATATGCTATCGTATCTAATAAGTAAAACAACGATGGTATCTTGTTTGATATGACAGGTTATTATTATAAAGTTTCTTTACATATTCTCAGCTATAAACGGATCTGTTCAAAGATTAAAGATACAAGTTAATTACATGAGTGGGTTTCCAATAATGAACTAACATATTTAGATACACTGAGTTATTAAACTAATTCATCTTAACAAAATAAAACCTACAAAAAAATGATGATTTTTTATAAGTGGCACCAGAAAAGCAACGAAATAAGAGTTCTATACAATTACAAATAATTCGCACTCGTACAATTACTGTACATACATCATGTACATACAGTAAATTAGGGACATACCGACTTTAAAGTTTTATCAAACATCGTACGCCATTCTCGCCTTACGATGCAATTTTCGAAGCGCCATAAATATGTAAACGTCACATTTATAATTACTTTTGTTGAATATTTCCATTCATTTCCAAAGTAGCTGTCAAATATCCTTTATATTTGAAACACACAGATCATAATTACTTATTTTTTTTAATTACAAAATTCAATCGTAAGTTAACATTATCGTACGATCTTTGATAAGACGGACCACCGGATTTGTTCACAGATTAAACATTTTGGTTCTGCAACAAATATCAGAAACCGTGTCGGTATCATCTAAAACTAAGTCATAATCAATTTTTAGTTATACAAAGGTTATAAGAAAATAAACATTAATTTTATTAAACATTCGTCTTTGATATTAACGTAATGGTTTAAGATTGAGAAATACAACGATGACATTGCATTCGTAAGGCACACTTACTAGAAAAATAATGGATTAGCAGGGCTTAACGGCAAATTTGTTGGATCTGTCTTAAACAATAAAATATACAATGGTTAACAACATATATAGCCAGACTCTTTATATGGAAATGATGAATGTGCTAAAAATACAGTCTGAGACTTTACGGTTTTCGATACGAGTGGAACGTGTTTAGTGCTTACCGAAGATCCATTCGAACTGTTCTGAGACTCGCCCTGGGGAAATTGGGCTAAATGCATGTGCGTTAAGTGTCATCCGCACGGGGTAAATCAGGGACGTCACTATCAGCTTTTAAGGATTTTTTTGTGAAAAGAAGGTCTCTTCTAGCCGAAAAAAATCAAGTATAGGCGGAAAAGTTCCGTTCCTGATTATCCTGTGTTGACTGCACGGGATAATCTGGGACGACACTTAACGCACATGAATTTAGCCAAGTTTAACCAGAACTAAGGTTATCCTGTTTAGTACCGGAAATCCATTCGAACTGTTCCTCTGTTCGAAGGTCATGCAGTCCCGTCCAACACGCATGGTCGAATTGCAGAGACTTGATCCATTGATAGATGAAGTCCTACAGGATATAGCCATAAAATAAATGGATGGATAAAACGTTCGTATTGACAAACATATGAATCAGACCCAGATGTTTAAACGTGATCGAAAGACCATGGATCGACCATTACTGTAAGACACGGTCATTACAATGCGGTGAATGGACAGATATATCCCCCGCCGAGTCTTTTTTTACCTGGCCTTGGTGAAATTGATTTTGAGCAAGCATGCTTGTGTCATGACTGACGAAAATATTTTGTGTTACCTTATCTTTTTTTATCGCTGTATGATACAATAAAACATCCGTAACGATCGGACGCTTTAACATCCGTAACGATCGGACGCTTTAACATCCGTAACGATCGGACGCTTTAACATTCGTAACGATCGGACGCTTTATAACGTGGTATAGGTAAGGTTTCATGTTTTTGCTCGTTGAAATGGTGAAACGCGATTAACCCTTTGCATGCTGGGAAATTTGTCGTCTGCTAAAATGTCGTCTGCTGAATTTCTAAAATTAGCATTTTCTTCGACTTTTTTCAAAGAATACTATCAGAATAGCAAACAGTTTGGATCCAGATGAGACGCCACTGTTTGCAAAGGCCTTCAAAATTCGGTTCCCGCACTGAAAGGGTTAAGTTCTAGTTTTATTTACATATCATCCTTTGACGTGGATTTTTACAGCAGGAAATTATAAAATTAATTTAAAAAACAGTATATGTCGTATAAATATTCAGGAGCGCAACTGCGTAAATGACATGTTGCAGGACACCCCAGTCTTTAAGACGTGCGCGTCTTACCAAGTGCAAAAACGACGAAAATATACTACACCACGTGCAATTGTGTCATGCTTTTGGGATTGTTAATACATGTAATTGTTTATGTATTGCTCTATCTGTGCATACCAAGTGGTTTATTGTTCTTTGTTGATATAAGGCCTCGTTTTTACCGCGAATGTTTTGGCGCATGTAACATATTGCCTTACCATGCATTGCTCTTTCTTCATTAAATTCCTCAAAAACATCTCTCTAAGTGGCATTGGGTTTCATGCAAAAACTCACTATTCTGAGTATTGCTTTAATTGGAAGGCTATCTGAACGAAATCTGTAATTAATATTAACTGTTTCATGCCTAGCGTCCTGTTAAAAGGACATTGCAAACAGCGTAGACCCAGATGAGACGCCGCATAATGCGGCGTCTCATCTGGGTCTGCGCTGTTTGTTTAAAGAAATTTCTGTAAGAAATATTCTAAATATAGAAATAAACATACCAGACACCCCTACTTTTGGAAATAAATTGATCCAACTAAGAAGGATGGGAGAGTCCACTGGGCATAAATGGGTTAACGGTTTCATCTGTTTACGGCGAGAAAAGTTTGCATCAGAATTTGTAAACGTGTTTTTGGCAAAACCACTATTTCGCAATGACAAAACCACTATTTCGCAATGACAAAAAAATTGCCGCATGTATATACATGTACTCGGACGTCTGACATTTATAAATGTGTGACCTATGCATACCGAAGGATTCTTATTACATATTTAATTATACGTTTTTTGATAAACGAATAAACATGAAATGATGCTGAACATTTAATGGACGCATGCCACCTGATGTGGCATAGTTGGACACATGTTCGCGATTCGACACATTTGCAAAAGTCTTTGCTGTATTACATATTCGAAAAAATGGAAAACATTTAAACCAAAAGCTTTGTTAGTTTAAGGCAATTTTATTAAAAAACCATTATTACTGAGTATGTCCATTATTACTGAGTGTGTCCATTATTACTAAGTATGTCTAACCATTATTACTAAGTATGTATAATTTATGGTAATATGCTGATTTGACCCTTCTGTTCTGAGCATTAAGTGCTAAAAATAACTAAAAAATAACTCAAAATAATCAGGAAATACACTAAAAATTGTCCCCATTCATCAAATTGACTAACAAGGAAAGTAGTACATTTTTACTGTGTTGCTTATAGGTACACAATGACGTACCCTGGTTTAAATATAAAACATGAACCACTTGCATTGTAAAGCTCAATTGGTCGTTGTCGGCTAAGGTACTACTTAAAAAAAAACCCGGGTACTATTAAGTATACTACAAATTTCCCTGGGTACAGAAAATACGCTTAAAGACAACCGGCCATACTCCGTAGTACGTTAATGTATGTTTTCCATACCACGGGTACTTTGTAGTATACTTTAGAGTACCCGGGATTCTTTTAAGTAGTACCTAAGCCGACAATGACCAATCGAGCCATATTAAGCTCGTGCTTTAAGGACATGATATGTGCACGTATTATGCTACATATAAAGCACGATAGCTTACACCATGTAGGCATTTGCTGATGATATATATGCGATGACCAGCCTTGGTATTAGTCCATTATCACCTATTGCATTAAGAATATAATAAACAAGGGAGATTATACCTGTAGACCTTTGCTGCTGATATGTATAAGGTGGCCTCCCTTGGCCCGGCAGTCGTTCTCGGCCTTGGCCCAGATAGCCCGGATGGGGACTATCTCGTAGCAGTAGTCGCCATATTGCTGAAGGGCTCCCTGGTCTTCGCGCGTGTACTGGTGTAGAATAGCGGGACAGAGGTTCACTTGGCCTGACAATAGCAAGTGTAAACGAATTACTATGATCCTTGCTCTGGGAAAACGGGGCTTAATGCATGTGCGTAAAGTGTCGTCCCATATTAGCCTGCGCAGTCCGCACAGGCTAATCAGGGACGGCACGTGTCCGCCTTAACTGGATATTCGATAAGAAGAGACTTCCTTTAAGTGAAGAAAACCAACAATAGCAGCGGAAAGTGTCGTCCTGATTAGCTTATGTGAACGCACATGAAAGTCTGGGACGACACTTAACAAAGATGCATTAAGCCATGTTGTCCCAGAGCGCGTTTCATTTTTGTATACCGACAGTTATGGTTAGTATAAGACGTATTTTTCTACAAAAGAGTTCTGTATAGTAAAATTTAGGTACTGCTGAAAAAATGCGCATATTGTTTTATGCTTTCTTGAGGTTTTAGGGATATATCAAGAAAAAATGGCTCAACCAGTGAACGGAATTTAACTTGTTTTTCCCTGTTCCCGAACAATACAGTTAATGAAAATGAGCGTAAACAATGCCGAGCACAAACTGGCGTCATTGTTTTGAAGTCATATTGTTATAATTCAAAAGACAATTATCATAAAATGATGTTTGCCGTCGGTATATGGTTTTTGTCCTCGCCTGAGCATAGTATATGCATATTTTCTCTGATAACTTGTGAATTACGTAATCCATTAAAATTCTGTATTTATTTTAATTTTCTTTTATATACTCAATAAAAATATGTTCAAAAACATGTAGTAACGATTTTATTATGCGTACGAACAACAAATAACCGTGTTAGTTCGAGTGCTCCGGGATGCCTTCCTATATAGCCCTGTACGACTTGTAAGTTGGGATACGGACGATAATGCGACATACATGAGATGCCATCATTCCAGCGACGACACTGGGTACTTTTGCGCCCCGTGTGAAGCGCATAAACAAGTTCGACGTGACTTCGTGGTTATGGTGTCCTCGTAGCGCTCACGGAGGCCACGGACGGTATCGATCCCCACTGTGGGAGCGTTCTTAAGATCTCCCCGATAGGCACAAAGTACTGTTTTAAGTCCCAGGAAACGGACTCGATGGCGTTTCAAATAAGCCGTAGGCTTTCTTTGCAATCGAGCTAAAATAAATAGGTTTAAACTAAGCGCCTATTACACAACAACTCGGGATACGTTATAAAGCAGAAGAGGAGTTTGTAGGTTAGGGTGGAGCAAGAGATCAAACCTTCGACTCTTAAGTTCTGGCTTTTTGTGTTTGTTTTAGGTAACATGACCCAACGATTGATACTTGGGTTTACTGTTATCGTGAGGCTTCAATACTGAAAGCCGATCGGTTTAAAACTTAAGCAGTGAATAAAAAAATGCAATTTAAACATAACAAATCAAATAAAACAACCACATTAAATAACCGAAAAGACAATCAGTAAACGGTACTACGTTTGTTTTTGGTATTTTAAAGAAGGTTAGGAAACCTGAATGATGTCCATGACGACCTTAAAATTGAGAGGTTTAGAATGTTCTACGAGTGTTTTTAAAATGAGCCTCTTTCTTGGAAAACTGGGCTTTATTAGGATGCGTAAAGTGTCATCCAATATCAGCCAGTGCAATCCGCACAGTTTATCAGTAACAATCGCCGCCTAGACTTGATGTTCGCTTAGAAGAGACTTCGGAATCCTTTAAATGAAAAAATGTGTAAAAGCGGAATTTCTAGTCCCTAATTAGCATGTTAGGATTGAACATGCTAGTCTGATACGACGCTTTACGCACATGCATTAAACCCTGTTTTCCCAGAACCGCGCTTAAATACAAACGATGATTTATTACCGTATACGACACTTGGCGCTGCTGTCGTCGTTGTCACGAGTCGCAGGGGTGTAAGGTTGGTGAAGATTGGAAACAATGTGGTCGTCTGCTGAGACAAGCGCGTAGAAGTTATAGTTGATGACGCAAGTGTTGGCGTTGTTGTGGTTGTAGTGGAAATGGTAGTTGGTATTGGTGTTGTTGTAGTTTTTGTTGTTTTTGATGTCGGTCTTGGAGTCGTTGTAGTTGTTGTTGGAGTTGGTAGTGGCGTTGCTGTAGTAGTAGTAGTTGTTGTTGTGATAGGTCGTGGAGTAGTCGTTGGTGTCGTTGTTGTAAGTCGTGGTGTTGTTGAAGTTGTAATAGTTGTTGGTTTAGGAGCAATAGTCGTCGTAGTTGTTGATAATATGGCTGTGGTCGGTGAAGATGATTCCGGAACTTAAAGATAATGCTCATGTTATTAAAATTGTAGCGGCGAATTTTTTATTATCAATGTACAAATTCGTCAATACTTTGAAATTGTTCTTATAAATCTTACCGTTTAATCTATTAGAGGATATATACATTTATTGCACAAACATGAGCAGTTATTTCCGTGAAATGTCTTTGTTTCTGATTTGTAAACAATTTACCTACAAACAGTGTACAACAACTGGCAAACATGTTTATTTTATCCGCTTCATGCTAAAATGAGTCCTATGCCATATGCGGCCAGCGTAGTTCCAGACCAGCCTTCCCTGGTCAGGAGCAAGCGTGTCCGATTTTAAGTAACGCATGGTTGTGTGGTCGTATTAGAGGACAGAAAAGCGCCTGTTCAATTATTTGTCCACTGGACATTTGATGACATTTCGCTGCACCTTTGTCGGCGTCGGGAATCCCTCCTGGGCACACCTGTTCTTCTATCTGCCCTGCCCTTTTGACGTAACCGACCTGTGAAAATATGAAGCAGAAACCGATATGTCACAATGCGTCAAAATAACATTGCCATCTGAATACAATTAATTGGTTATTGGAATCGGGTGATCTTATGTGAAGTAAAATATTTATACTCCCACTGTATCCTTTCCATTGGCTGTTGTTTTTTTTTTACTTGTCCAGGACAAGAACAGAACAGAACAGAACATAATTTTTTTACACATAAACTTTACAGTTTATAGTGTTAAACAAAAACAATAATACAAAAAACATGAATATAATAAGTGGATTTAGCAGAAATGTTATATAATAGTTATGGATGTACTTTACAGATACTTGAACAAAACTCGTTTTAAATCACATGTTAACAGTGTATATTGATATATATGAATGCTTTTTACTACTTTTGTAATCATTAAGGTGAACATTAATTGTAATTTGAAGGAGCATAGAATATAACAGTGCGCATCCAAACCACATACAATTTAAGTAGCAACGGCACAATTATAGTTGAACTTGTATCATAACACATCGGCATAGTCTATAATTAGTAAAATATAAAAATAATTTTAATTTCGAAATATAACAATAATTTCGAAGGAGCACACATTATACATTCGAATCACACTCACAAAATCAGGTATAGAAACAGTACCGGATAATACATATAATTAATATGAATGCAACATCTATATCATCATATACTAAAACCAATACATGTTCAAATATAGCATATCACATGATGTCATATTGTATTCAATATACATTTTAAACTATAAAACAAATACATTGTATAACGATTGCGAATCTTGAGTGCTTCTGAAATGAATTTTCCTAACTTTAGCATTTCATGTTTATTTTCTGTAGTTAATAATATTGTGAGTTTGAACATACTAGGTCTGACTCTATAATAGGTTTTAATGTAGTTTTCTCTAATTTGGGCACATTTAGAACATTTCAACAAAAAGTTGTATTCGTCTTCTATTTCATTACTGTCACATAATTGGCAGAGTCGCAAGTTTCGTTCTAATCTATCATATCTTCCAGTCCTTATTCTCAGGTTATGAGCACAGATGCGTATTTTCGTAAGTAATTTCTTGAAACAATCGTCTCTAAATATGGTTCAAAAGAAAATGTTGTTTTAATTGCTTTGTATACAATTAGTACCCTATTATCGTTAATATCTCGATTCCACTCTTGTAAGTATTCGTCGATAACTCTTTGTTTAAACAAAGACAAAAAAATTAACCTCGTTGATTTGTGAGTTATTAGACCAAACATAATAAAATCCGTACTTAGATAGTAAGTCCCTTACCTTTCCAAACCAGTTCAATGTATTATCATGTGTGGCAATTAGACCATCTTCCAAAATATATCGTAATATAATGTTTTCGCTTCTAGTTATTTTAAACTAATATTTTACAATACGTACATATCTGTTAATATACAACGGGTATCTACCAAGTTCACCGTAAACGGCTACACTTGAGGTTGATTTTCTGACACCAAGAACAGCTTAGCAGAATTTAAGGTGCAATTTTTTCAACTCGCTACACTTTGATAAACCCCATATTTCACACGAGTATGTGATAATTGAAGATACAAAAGCATCAAATAACTGCAAAGCTACCTTTGGTTTACAATTACAAGTTTTCAGGTTGGATAACAATACGTTGAGTGCTTTTAAGCCCTTACCACGCAAAGTATTAGTATTGAGATTAAAGTTCCCTGTATAATTAAGGGTTACACCCAGATAAATAAAATCGTTAACAATGTCTATCTTTTCGTTACCATATACCCACCGCTCATTACGTTTGATAGCTCCGCGTTTGAGGAAAACAATAATTTTGGTTTTTGGAATGTTAACTTGCAAACCCCAGGTAATACAATATTCATATAAACGGTCGATAGACTGTTGTAGGTCTTCCGGCGTTTCACCTATGACAACCATATCGTCTGCAAACAGAAGTAGAATTAAACATATGTCTTGTATATTTATTCCAGCATTATGTCTATTTTGTAAAAACATTTCAAGATCGTCCACGAAAAGAGAAAAAAGGATCGGCGATGTATCTCCCCCTGTCTTAGTCCGATTGCCATATTAAATAATCCGAATATGAGTTACAATGTCTAACACATGCTTTGACCAACTGGTACATACTGCGTATTTTGCGCAACATTTTGCCGTTCAAATTGGACTTGTATAAATTTAACTACAGTGCATTTAAATATATAGAATCAAAACAACGTATATCTATGAAACAACAATACATTCGTTTATTCATATTAACATATTTTTGAATAATTGAATGGAGTATGAAAACCGCATCTATTGTTGACCTGCCTTTTCTAAACCCAAACTGCGCGTCAGATATAACATCGTTTATTTCACACCGTGTTGTTATTCGCTGGTTGAGTACACATGTAAACAACTTTGCGACGTTACTTAATAAGGTGATGCCTCTATAATTACTAGGGTCGGATTTATCACCCTTCTTATGTATAGGGATTATAATCCCTTCAGTCCAAGAAAACGGGAATTTGCCTGTATTTAAAATCATGTTTAAAATCGTTGTAATGTAACCCGCCAAAATATCACAGGCTTCTATAAAATATTCGTTAAGCAATTTATCTACGCCAGGTGATTTACATTTCTTTAAGACGGCAATAGCTTTAATTACTTCACTAAACGTTATTTGGTTATCAAGGTCCCATATACGTTGTCAAAATTGTCGAATGTCATGGTATGAATTAAAATTTTCCGCGTTGGCATTATCATTAAAATTTTCATTTGAAAACATTTGCTGGAGATGATTCTTAAAGTCATTAAGTGCTAGTAAAACCCTGATGGATTGTGTGATCTAAAGTACTTCCAAAAGTCCTTTGTTTTGTGCCGTTTAAGATCTTCGAATTGTTTACAGCGTCTGAGATTGTACGCCTTACGCTTATTTTTTGTGATTAATTTAAAAGTACGTTTTAATTGACACATTTTTACTCTATCTGTATCACTATGTGAGTTGTTATATATATACAATGCATCTTTATATGATCGTTTCGCTTCTCTACATTCTTGATCAAACCATTTATCGCTATCCGATATAGTGTGTCGTTCAAATTGTGGATATTTTTAACGTGCTTGATAAATAATGGGTCAGCAACATCTCTTACAATTTTGGTGATATTTTTTACAATGGTGTCAGTATTTGTGTCGCTTTGTTCGATATGGCTTTGGATTAGATCGCTAAAATCCGGAGCCCTGTTTATTAATCCCTCTCGGAAATGCTGTTTTTCATCATCCAGCCATTTAACGTACTCGCATATGGTTCTTCTACTATAACTCGCATGTTGCATATTACATTGAAAGACAACGGGGCATGATCACTAAAATTGTTAAAATCGTTTACAACGAAGTTATCTACGGTATTAAAATGATGTTCACTTATTAACAGGTAATCGATGACACTAGCGCCATGAGTATTAAAACATGTTTATTTACCAATGCTAAAATCAGAGCCCAGTCTACCGTTAGCGATTCTCAGTGTCGTGGCCTTGCATAAATCAAGTAAACTATTTCATTGAGAGTTACTTCCCTTGTCCATTGAAAATCTTGGTAACGTGCTATCAGCTAAATAGAAGTCGGGGTCAATATCGTAAATATATGCATCGGAAAGAAGAGCATCACTTTTAAACGCTGTTCTAGCGTTAAAATCCCCAGCTAACATAACTGTGCCCAACGATTGGAAATGGTTAATATCGTTACCGAGACTTTCGAACAGGTCCGTATCTATCAAGTTAGGCCATCGGAGAATCACTACCCCATATATATACCGCTGCAATAAATATATCTTCGTTATTGTTAAAAAACGATTTATCTAGTTAAAGCCATATTATTGTATCATGAATATTTTTAACAACCGATATGCCACTATTTATGCTATTGCGTGTATATACTACTATACCGCCACTGTTGCGCTTAGCTTGCCTATGTCTATATTTCCTATACAAACTGTGGCAATCGTATCCTGATAGTTCGAGTTTGCTTGCTTTACATGTCCATGATTCTAAACAAATAATTAGGTCATACTGTGATACAATGGCAAGGATATCTGGATCCTCCCGCTTAGCTGCGCTCAATCCATTGCAGTTCCAGACTACACACTTAAGTCCATCCGGTCCCTCCTACGCGTCCTTTATCAAGGTGTCATATGACACCCACGCCCGTTTTCCCGCCTGCTTTTCCTCTTTAACTCTTCTAAAGAGACGCCGTCTTTTTGCCGCGACTTCCGGTGGGAATTGTTCCGTAACATAAAACGGCGTTCCTCGGAGGTTCTTGCTACTTCCGCGAACTTGCTCTCTGTCGCCGAAGAATGAACATTTGCAAACAATGCTTTGGTGCCTCTCCTCGCCGCCATTTCCGATGGTTCCTCTGCCGGTTGTGTTTACACATGTCGACAATACAATACAGAGCATATGTATAGCTTTTGCAAAGAATAAATTCATTAAGAATAAACAGAGTATAACAATTAATAAGACATTGAAAAATAATATTTATTCGAACAAATGAGTCGCGTTCTGAGAAAACTAGACTTAATGCATGTGCGTAAAGTGTCGTCCCAGATTTGCCTGTGCAGTCCGCACAGGCTAATCAGGGATGACACTTTCCGCTTTTATGGTATTTTGAGTTTCAAGGAAGTCACTCCTTACCGAAAATCAAGTTTAGGCGGAAAGTGTCGTCCCTAATTGGCCTCTGCGGACTGCACACTCTAATCTGGGATGACACTTCGCGCACGTGCATTATGCCCAGTTTTCTCATAACACAACTCAAATAGTCTTCATGCAGGCATGTTCTGTTTTAACCATTATTCGATTTTATGTCGTTTTCCTCCTTTTACAACATGCTATATCAATGATATCAGCCTTTAAGTCGTATGTACATGCAGCTTACATTGTTGCCTATTGTAAACGGTAACAATAACCACAGAATACAATCGAAAACCCATTAATTAAAAATTGAAAAATATGTCCAATATGCAAGTATATCACGCATAATATTCATGTTTGTAATATTTACCTATTAAAACAGCTTTTTTAAGACACACCCATTCAGTAAATTCGCGTTTTGACATGTTCGATTTGGATCATATTTCACTGAATTCACAAAAGTAAATATTAATTTTGCAATATTTTATGCTACATCTTTTACGCTTAATTGACACACTTGCTATTATACCTACATAAAGAAAGAGTGATACCATAGTATTTTGTTTTTTTCTTCAAAAATACGTATCTCAATAATATTGAATAGAGATTTAGAAGATTTATGCTGCATGTCATAACATGTTATTATTTAACCCATTTATGCCTAGTGGACTCTCCCATCCTTCTTAATTGGATCAATTTTTTTCCAAAATTAGGGATTTAAATTATATTTATTTCTATATTTAGAATATTTCTTACAATAATTCCTTTAAGCAAACAGCGCAGACCCTAATGAAACGCCGCATGATGCGGCATCTCATCTGGGTCTACGCTGTTTGCCAATCCCTTTTTCTAGACGCTAGGCATAAATGGGTTAAATCGGAATAGTTTTCAAAAGTAAAAGACGTAAACATTTAACCTACCTTTCTACCCGACCATTTGGAGATTTGAGAGAAAAAATGACTTTTCTATCCTTAGCATATGCAAAATCCATTAAGCAAGGACATAATTGGATGAAACACTCATATACTATGAGGTAAACACTGAATGTGGTTTGCTAATGTTTTGATTGTACATATTGTCCTATAATGTACAGGCAATAAGACTTCTATAGGTTTGCACGTTTTCCCCCGAATTTTTGAAGTTTCATTTTGTCCTGTACTAGGCCATTCGATTTAATCCTCAAATATTCGAACAAAAATTAATCAAGCAATCCCGTTGGCCACAATATTCAGTTGAAGCTAAATTTGCGATCTTTGATTTGCTTAGCCATGAGCCCAAAACTTACGTTCATTTAACTACAACTACGCAATCACCTGGTGTTCATATCCAATAGCGCTCCAGCCGGACGTCAGTTGCCCTCCCGGTATGATGTACTTGCAGTCGAATTCATAGAGATATCCGAGAGCCTCTGCGTCGTCCCGGGCCTGGTTAAACAGCGTCATGTGAAAAGTTTTTATAGTAAAGTTTGAATATTTGTAAATGTGACATTTAACTGTAATAATAGTCAATTGTTACAGATATACAGCAAATGAAGAAGGCATTGTTGCAAAAAAAAACACGCTTGCAGAACTTGACACTGCTCAAGTCTTTATTTAATCGAGTAAGATTTTTGCATAAACAGTTACTTTAGTACGTAAGAATCATGTTTTGAAAAAAAAAACATTTAATATATAATAGCGTATTGTCTTATACTGTATGTTGTTAACAGCGCATTTGCAGATTGATCGCAGAGTTACTCAAGGTTTTGTCGACTCAATTAATTGCATAATTCACTACCCTAACAGTGCATAGTGTGAATTCGACTCCATTTCCCAAATGTAAGATGATGCATTATTTCACGGTCGTTGAATGTGTTACTTTTAGAATTTGACCCGTCAAAATATTCAACAGTGTCACGGTAAGTGATTAGCATTTTATGATATTTAAACCCGTCACATGATTCGTCCGTTGCAGTTGACGACTTGTTTAAAGAGGCAAATCGGCTTTGAAACGAACTGGCGTCGTTCGAGAACCGCGATATAATAATGTTCTTTTTTGGGATATTTTTATGTATTTATATTGCACACTAATGGCTGTATTACATCACAATAATATTGTATGTAAAGTAGCCATTTTTCAAAGGAAACGACAGACGTTAATTAAAAAAAAACATGACTTAACATATATGAACATATAAACAGGAAAATGTTGATGAAAATAAAAACATTTTTTGATATAATTTCTCGTCGAGAAAAGTTAAAATGTTATGACTCGAACAACCGATTTCTATGCCACTTACTATTCGCCTGCCAATTGCAAACCGGAAGTTACCATTGCTTGATTAAAAAACTACTTACATATATATGATTGATACCATCCTGGATGTTCTATTCGATACACACAGTATTTCATCAACAACTCCTTAAAGTTGTCGCTTATATAAATAACCCATTCAACCGCCGTGAAATAATTAATGTTTTTTACAGTTCAGGAAAACGGACTCTTCCACGAGGCATTACACACAAAAACTTCTTTATTCCGCTCGATTGGTTATTGTCGGCTTGGGAACTACTTAAATTTACGCCGAGTACTCTTAAGTATACTTAAGCACCAGAGAAGCAGTATAAAATGGCCACACACTCACAAAATGTCTACTGTTAAGTTGTACACTGGTGTGTAAACAGCAGAAAACAAAAATGATTATTTTCAAAATATTTAAGTTTGTATTTAATATTTTCCGATGAAATTTGGCATAAATATACTTGAGTATACGAAACATATGTGTGTGTAATTTGGTGGTAGTAAGTTATAAAGTTATTGACTTACAGAAAAAAGTGTTTGTTGTCTGCTTGAAATTCAAATTTCCCTGCAAATGCTAAGCACCGCCCACTTTAAAGTTTATGAACTTTTCTCAGCCAATAGCTAGCGGATTACTCAAATCAAGTTTACATGTAAATACAGATTCAACACTACACCAAATTGCTGTCTGCTCAAACACGTGTTTCTGTTTATAAACACTCTTATGTTATCAGCAAATCATAGTCAGATAAACCCAGTCCACTAGTTAATGTAGGTTAACATTTTACCACCGCAAAATCAAGCAAGTGAGATCCGGCTGTTAAATGTACCCAGGGTACGGAAAATATACTAACGCGTGCCTTGGCCAATCTAGACTGTATCCGAGTTTTATTCCCGCCCAAAATATGACGTCGTAAAACGCGCTACGGAATTCGGAACGAAATTATCTTTGAACAAAGTCTGCGTCATTTCCTGTTTTGAATATGTGTTTCGGTAATAATGAGGCAATTTTATAAAATATTTACAAAAACAAGAATAAAATTCATTTGAAAAAGCCGACAACGACCAATTTAGCGTAAGAATTCCCGGGTACGTTTTAGTCCAAAGACCTCCATGCTACTAAACTTGTAAATGCTAAATGCGAAATATACGCCCGTTCACAGTATCAATTAGGTTTACTTTCGCACGAAAACAATACATTACCTCGCGGAAAATGGTTGTCTCAACGTTGTAGTTGCAAAGACAAAGGAAGTCTGCCCAGCACGGGACTCCGGTGGTCAGAAGGATGAATACCACAAACATCATCTTTCGTAGTGGATCTAGTGGTAGTAGTCTATGAATTGAATGTGCAAGATGTAAAGGGCAAAATATACTCGTAATGATTTGATATTATTTATGACAATGGATTAAGAGAAAAACATAATGACTTGATAAGTTATTTGAGTATGTTTATGTTTCAAAATGTTTGCATTTATGTTTTAATTCTTGTAAATGGATTTAAGAAATTAAAGGTGTGCATTATTATAACATGTTATTGATTTAATTCATGTCCGGCCCAGTGTATTTCGATTTCATATTCATTTATAAAAAGAAAAGTAATAAATTCACATCAATTTATGAAAATGAAAGTTATGATGTGAGAGGTTGAAGTTCTAGCTTTCATCTCACAATGACGGGAATGGTATGATCATTATAATAATGCTTTAGGCGTAATCATTCGAGCATCTGTCTGTGAAAACGGAGCTTAATGCATGTGCGTAAAGTGTCGCCCCAGATAAGCCTGTGCAGTCCGCATGTGCTAATCAGGGACGAAACTTTCCGTTGTTATGGTATTTTTCGTTTAACCCTTTAAGCGCTGGAACCGGATTTTAAAGGCCTTTGCAAACAGTTTGGATCCAGATGAGACGCCACAGAACGTGGCGTCTCATCTGGATCCAAACTGTTTGCTATTCTGATAGTATTCTTTAAAAAAAAGTGAAGAAAATGCTAATTTTAGAAATTCAGCAGACGACATTTTAGCAGATGACAAATTACCCAGCATGCAAAGGGTTAAAGGAGGTATCTTCTTAGTGAAAATCCAGTTCAGGTGGAAGATGCAAAGCATGTGCAGACTGTACTGTACTTGTATCAAACCCCGTTTTCACAGAACGAGGCTCGAACAATATTTACAATAATGCTTTAGTCGAAACTATTTCATTCTTACGTAATGCAAGTCGATCTGTTTTACCTTACACACAATCGAACTATCAGTATTGTCATTACAAATTCGGCTGTTGCCAATATTGTTGACGAGGACTTTAAAAAGTATTTGCAATTTCTTTTCGAGCTCGACTCAATCTTTCTGCATTCGCTAAAAAAATGTGTGCATTTGGTCGATTAATATATTACAGCCTCACTCAGATGGAATGGGACGCAATGCATGTGTGTACAATGTCGTCACACATTAGTCTGTGCAGTCCGAACAGGCTAATCAGGGACGACACTTTCAACTTCAATTAAATTTTCGTGTATAGGAAGTCTCCAGTCTAATCTAGAAAAATCTAGTTTTGGCGGAAAGTGTCGTCCCCGCTTTACCTGTATGAACTGCACCGGCTAATGGGACTACACTTCGAACAAGCATTAAGTCCCGTTTTTCCAGAGCCAGGCTCATTTAAACCAAAAAACAATAAAAACGACGAGTTTCATAGCACATCTGATGATAACTTATGTGATATTGATGCGGTTGAATACCACATATAAGCCTTTTTTGTTTCAAAACAACGAAATTATTACGTATATCCAGATATTATTTAAATGATAGAACTGAAGTATTGTAATTATTAATTGAGGGTAGAAATCTTTTTACATTTGGTTTATATTTGTGTACATTTAATACAACTTTGATTCATCATGTTATTGGAATGAATTAATTGATATATACTATGTATATTATATTCATACATTAAACCATTACTTGTATTAATGCTTCATATGAAGTCAATAAGTTCAGGGTGATCTCGATACACACTATACATGGTCCATTTGAAGGAAGTGGATTCAAGTTCTTCTTCAAATTGCCAATCAAAAATGTTGCCCATGACAACACGCGGTTTGCGCTTTTGTGCGCATCTTTACAATACGAAATGCAAATACATTAGTAAAATAAATAAATAAATAAATAAATAAACAGAATATAATTAAAACTGTATTGTATGGCCTCTAAATATAACATAGGTCTAAACACGACAGCCATACGTAATACCATTCATTACACATAAACAAATATGACCATAGATTATATTAAAAGACACGTAGGCTAGTGAATCAAATAAAATTTAAGCATCGGTATTTAAAACTCACTCACGTGTATGATGTTATTAGCCGCTTTCAAAAAGCCATACAGTCACGTTTTTTTAATCACGTTCTGTGTCGAATATGTTAACAAATATAATGTATACGTTCTAACTAATATTTCACACTAAGAATACGTTAACTATTTCGTGTGCTTATCAATTGCGATAAGAGTCAGCACAACATCGACCAGTCGGTGCTGCATTGATGGGATTACAATTAGGACAAGTAGGGCAATTATGGCTTAAATGAAACTTCTTCAGAATTTCTACTATATCTTAGTATTTCTATCGTACCTTTCATAATCAAAATTATCATTATCCATATTAGCAGCAGCAGCAGCAGCATCAGTAGCCGCATAAGAAAGTACATAAGAAGAACATCGACCAATGCATAAAGAGCATAATCATATTCATCAGTATTACCAAAACCTTAAAGGGACGGCCAACCACGACGACGTACAAAAGAAAAGTTGTAAAATACCGTATTTTTTACAATTATTAGTTTATATTGATTAAAATAATACGACTGGTATATAACATTACTTGAAAAAGTTGTAAAGTTTTAATATGTTCAGTATATTTGGTAATACATTTGACTGGGTATGTCTACCGGGTAACTTATAAGTTAACTATACATAACGCCCGTAGATCATCATCGTTACGTGGTAAACCCAGGACTGCAAATTGTGCATGCGTAGTTAATTGTATATATCTAATAAAGAAAATGATCAATCTACTTGCGTTAGTTATATTGTGTTTATCGTTATGTCACCGCGACGTACTTTCGATTTCATATCGCAAAATTTTATTACCAAATATACTGAAAATATGAACTTTTTTCAAGTAATTTAATATACCAGTCGTGATATTTAAATCAATATAAACAAATAATTGTAAAAGAATACGGTATTTTACAACTTTTCTTCTTTCGTCATTCGTGGTTGACAGTTCCTTTAAGAATTAGCAGCCTAAATGTCAGCAATAGCGATAAAACACGATAGACACGAAACTACGGCAGTTTGATAACGATAGCACGAACGGACGATTATGATAACGTGATCCTCATCATCATCCTCATCATCATCATCACCATCGTCATCTTCATCATCATCATCATCATCATCATCATCATCATCATCATCATCATCATCATCATCATCATCATCATCATCATCATCATCATCATCACCACCACCATCATCATCATCATCATCATCATCATCATCATCATCATCATCATCATCATCATCATCACCACCACCACCACCACCACCACCATCATCATCATCATCATCATCATCATCATCATCGTCATTAGTCTCATTATCATCATAATAATAATCATAATCAGCATCATCATCATCTTAGATTAAGTAATCAGTAAGAACATGTTACGGATACTACTTTCTGTAAACAGTTGCGGGCAATAAACCGACTAAAAAATAAACAAACCATTACAATTAGTAATTTCTTCATCACAATTACGCGCATTCTTGGTATGGAATTTGAAATTGCACGCCATTTATTTCCTGTGTAAAGTTGTTTAAGTACATGATTAGATGCAGTTATTTTCAGCAACACTCATTTTACGCTGTCATCATTTTGATTAGTTCAATCGGCTTAATGTTCTCGTCATTACAATAGAAAATATGTGTAAATAGTTACTTAACTGAAATTGCAAAATGACGTTTATTATAGCAAAACGATTCTGACTTTAACATATATGTATTTTTCTCAAACATATTTACAGGGAAAGCAATACATTTATTAGGAAACACAGGTCTTATACTAAGATTCGCGTATCATTAATATATTGACCAATTGCAATGAGTTCATCGTAAAATCATAAAATCGGGCTGTGTCCTTCTTCCTTTCGTTCAAAAATTCCTCAGCAAAGCAGAGCGGAAGTAGTTTGCCGGTTGTCATCTGTTAATACGTCATATCTGGTTTAGTCATAATAACAACCCAGTCCGTACCGAACTGTACGTGAATATAGCAAATAGCTGAAAGCACCCTACCGAAAATGTAATGCAATTAGTTTATATTTTACAGCAAAAAAAGACAACGATCGTGATATGAAATTCTACACAAAAGCGGAAAGATTACCAATGATGGTAAATAAACAATTCCTATTCATCATAATAATGTTTTATTTTCGATATGTGATAACTAAGAAGTTAAACTTGGGAACATATTTTTAAAGTAGAATCTACAAATAATTTAATATACTAGAGAGCTCAATAATTATCATAATAAATTATGATCTTTGAAACCTATATCACTACAAAACTGTCTAAGCATTGGTTCCACGACTAACATATCTCTTTCTCAATTTAAACTGAATTGACAGCAAATTAAAATTCTTGTTACATTTCAACATCGATTTTCATTGGTTGAAAACCGGGTCTATGCATGTTCGTACAGTGTCGTTCCACATAAGTGTGTATAATCCACACATGCTAATCAGGGACGACAATTTCCGCTTTAATTGTTGTTGTTATTTTTCGTTTGAAGGAAGTCTCTTCTTTACGAAATGCTACGCTAGGCAAAAAGTGCCGATCCTGATAAATGGTTGCGTACTGATAACCATTGTGACGACACTTTAAGCCCAGTTTTCTTACAGCGCGGCTATAAAGAAAATAGAGCGTAGGATTTTTCGCATTCACAGTTCATTGACACTATAATATACATATTTAAAAAATTTTATACCTCAGTGAGACATTGTCTGCAATGCTATCTCGATGTCCTTGAACTTCGTGTGACCCTCAGATATCGCCTTGGTGATAGCGGTCATCTCGGCACAGAAAGAATAGAAGGTGGCGTTTTCTACGTTACAATATACAGCAAAAAACGCCGATAATCTCATAAAAAGTATGCATATCTTAGGGTGAGTTTCAACACGTTTGTTAGAAATACACTGATCAATAAACAAACAAAAAAATCTTACCATGTCATTCACGACAAAAGAACTGACACAATTTGTTTACATATAGATATAATCCCACTAACATTCCATTAAATGCATATAACAAATCCAACGAAGAGTTGACTCATCCGCGTTTTTTTAATTTTAATAATTGGAGTGACTTTTAAAATGGGGGATCAAGTACATGCTCTCAGTATTAAATTCATCGTAAATGATGATTGTTTGTAATAGGACGTTTTAAAAGTCCACGTTAACCCCTGAAATTAAGTATTCGAACAATAGAAACTAATAGATACGTTATTTGTTATGTAATATATACCTTTATATGTGTTTAAAAGTTGCTTGTGAAAGATTTCCAATGTTGGCGTGGTCTTAAGTTGCGGGGGCGGGGGGGGGGGGGTGGCGGACGGGGAGCCGAGGTACCCAGAGGAAACACCACCTACTCAATATGGTGATCGCCAACCAAAATCACATGCTTATGGTAATGGGGATTTAACCTGAGAAGCACGTGGACCAACTACTGCGCTAACCGGACAGCCTCCAATTAGACTCCCAAACGCTCAGCCCTGTATATTGCCTCTTTGTCGCACAAAAGTGCAGCGCCCACCCAGAAGTGACTGTACTTGCAGAAGGCATTGACCTTGACCTCGTGGCCTTTGGTATACGGATCTTGATCGTATGTGAATAAAATTACACATGTTCTGTAAAAACGGGGCTTAATGCATGTGCGAAAAGTGTTTCCTGAATGCGTGGCGAAAAGTGTCATTGCTAAGCAGTCTGCATTCTCATGTGAGACTTAGTTAAATCTTAGTCAACGGAAAGGTTCAGGCTTTTGAGGTTGCTGTTTAATGTAAGTTCAATATAAGTTCATTTTTTACTATTTGTCACAATATGTATGTCTTACAGGATGCAATATCATTCCTCCGTTTGAAGTCTTTCCTCTATAACTTTAAGCGTGCACTATAATAACAGCAGCTTTAAAACAAACCTATTATTAAAACAAATATTATATAATGCAGAAGATATCATTCAAATATAAGAAACAAAAACGGGTCATACAATGACATATACAGCGTTCCGTAGTACCAGGCTTAAACCCAGTTGAGGGTAAAGTGGGTTGTAAAGCAATAAACAGTTGTAGTGAATAACGTGCTTTTTACCGCGTTAACATTGTTGCGATTGGTCACGTAAGAATTATTGCAGTATATGTCAACAAGTTTATCATGTTTACTTTGACTGAACACTTATATTTGCATAGTGATAAAGTTTCACGCTGATTGAGCAAAAACGTTTTACATTCTTGACTTCTTAAGTGTTCACAGAGTTTTAATATAGCCATCTTCATTTCCCGGTCGTTTGTTGTTATGCTCTTAAATGGCCGGAACCATTTTCAAACTCGACTGAAAAATCATGTGACAACATGTTTTGAGCAAGTTTCATAACTTTCTTCTATAAAGTTCGCAATGTTTCACTTGACGGTCATGTTTTTCAGCGGAATAGTAGCATTTGCGCACTTGGAAATGTCATCACAAGGAAAGAAGTTCTAATTAAGTTTATATATAGTCTGTTTTTATGTAAATAATATGTCAGAAATTATGGCAGTTAACCCATTCATGTCTAGCGTCTAGAAAAAAGGCATTGGCAAACAGCGTAGACCCAGTTGAGACGCCGCATGATGCGGCGTCTCATCAGGGTCTGCGCTCTTTGCTTCAAGGAATTTCTGTAACAAAAATTCTAAATATAGAAATAAATATACTAGACATCCCTAATTTTGGAAATTAATTGATCAAATTCAGAAGGATGGGAGAGTCCACTAGGCATAAATTGGTTAAGGTAAACATAAATGTATTCGATCGTACATATTTATCTAATTGTAGCATACTTGTAAACATATGTGTTATTGTTTTAATCAAAGCAAGCGAATACATTTGATTTGGGCTAACGTTAACTTCCGTTATTTCTGACATATTATTAACATTTAGACAGATTATATGGTAATATTATTGACATATGATATCTATTACAATCCATACTGCAAATAAACGTCGGACGGTATTTGATGCTGAAAGTAAACTGTTTACCAGTTGAAAATATTATTTGATATAATAGTTGTGTAATATTTATGATTTAATGATAACACTATTACACTGTGTTAAACTTTAATGTGCATATCGACGTACAATCTGGAACACTTTACCTTGGTCAATGTTGCAGCAGTCCAAAATATTAAAAAATAGACAGTGTACATGATTTCCACTATAAACACGCTCGAGACCTTAACAGATGGTACGATTGATAAAACATGAATATTGCATAATGTAGCTACTTTTATTGGTATTGATAAACCCAATAGCAAGTATGGTCAATCTTTTTATTATACTAGCTAGTAGTATCCACCTTATTTGCACATAAATAGGTTAAAGATAACTTACGACAGATGTTTGCGAATGTGTTTCGTAATTTATATACCCTGTTTATATACATCAGTGCCTTTATACAATGGCTGACTCAATCGAAACATGACTGGTAAGCTGGTGAAAATGTTGGGTAAGCTATTTGTTTGTTTGTCTTGTTTTTTTTTGTAATATTTATTGATCAATAATATGAATCATGATAAACAATTTTTTTTTTATTGCATACTAATGTTCATGTTTCATCTGATAGAATCTTCCGTATAATGTGTATTCGTATCAGCACTCGTATCGTCATATATCAATGTTAAAAAGAGGAAGTCTTCCTAATCTATTGATCAATGAGATTGTATTGAAACGCGATACTTTGAACGCACACTTCAAGTCCTAAATTACCATTCATGTTATGGACAAATCTTTTAACGAATAACGCACTGCTTTAGTTTGTTGTTTAAAGTATATAAACAGATGTATACATACTTATTTATTTTCTTGTTTCCTGATGATGAAATGTTAATGCTTCATGTAAATAAGGCTCAAGTTATTTCCATTCAACTGCTAGATCATCGCGCAGTGTGTTATAATAATGCTTTTCTCTAAATTAAAAACTTTTAACTTAACCTTATTTGATTATGTTCGATAAATCCATATCTTAATTAAAGGTCAAATACTTTTTTTTTATTAAACAATCAACAACGGATAGTAAGTAAACAAGTCAACCAAGAAATGTACGCATTTTATTGTATACACTAGACTGTAAATTCATACACAGGCCAGCGAAGTAAACAGTACAACGCACGGACTTCCGTAAGGGAAATCGCTTATGCATGAGCTGGTTTTAGTTGTTCGCTTGCGAACAACTAAGGTTAATACTACATTTTGCAAGCCAGTTTTGTTAGGTACTATAAAGATGATAAGAGCTGCATCCGCGTCGAGAACGAGTTGTATCACGTATGCGAGAGTTTTCAGTTCTTCCACTATATTCAAATTGACACATAATATAAATATCATGTAAACTGGAATATTTTTTAACGGAGCAAATATAGAAAAAAATCCAATTAACAATATAATTTGAATTATACATGTCGCGGTAGCGAATGTTTATGACTGATAAAAATAGTCAACTATTTTAATACAAAATCTGAGGTTATAAATATAACGGAAAATAAATTTACTGCTTATCAACAAGTAAAGTGGGATATCGAGAGTTCAATACACTTTCACGCGTCAGTTGCGTACTCTCGTTGATAGTGATTGGTAACACAGCGGGGTTAAATCTGATTTGCCAGGGAAACATTATTTTGTTCTCATCAGGTAGCCGCAATCTCTCCTGTATTCTCAATTGCAAGGATGATAACAACGCAATTGTGTAAGGTTAAGTTTGTTGATATTAAATTCTCAATTTATAATACGTTGAACATGAGTTCACAAATAACAATAAGTTTACTATACACAACGACAAAAATGCTTTAAAATCGC